>NW_028136265.1:600000-795059 GCF_964662115.1 Mustela nivalis | reverse complement strand
CAGCACTCAAGAGTTTGGTGTCTCACTGAGAAGGAGAGAGCGTGGTTTACTGTTTCAGTGTTTCCGTCAACACAGGGATTCCAGAGATGGGTTATAGGTCCCTGTGCCTGGATAACCCTACAAAGGCTTAGTATTTGGGCCTAGAGGCTTGACTGCTTGGCTCTGTGGGGCTTTGGTTCAGCTCCCATGGAGACTTGTTGGAAATGGGTCTCAGGGTAAGGGTCACAATGCCTGTTTTTGCCCAGATGCCCATCCTGAGTGGGCATTGGCTCTTGTTCCATGCACCTGGATCCCAATATGAGGGTTGGACCACCATATCAACATTTAATTTTCCTTCTATGAGGAAGGAGGAGTACTCTTTTGTGCTTCAGATTCCCCCATGCACAGTAATTTGAGCTATGTTCTGGGACTGGTACGTGAATAACCAGGTTGGTTTGAGATGAAGGACTCAGGTCAAGGCAGGTCACACCTGCCAGATATGGGTCCCGCTATCTAGGTGGCTACCAGGAGGTCGGGGCTCGAGCTGTGTCAGACAAAGCATTAGTTCACAAGGTGGCCTATGATATTGTGGTGCTATAGAGGGCTGTGCTGGTGGAACCTTATATGGAGTTTCACGCAGACCCATAGGGCACCTCTTTTTTCTGGTGGGCAGGCAGAAGGCATTGTGGCTCCCAAATTCCCAATATGGGGGACTTGAAGGCGAGGAGTGTGAGAACAGAAGGCAGAAAACACAATCTATGCTTAATCTCAGTGCCGAGAACATGGCCGTTCCAATGTGCAGTGGTTTTTTCGAGATCTCCAGCATCTGAGTACAGGCGAGGGTCAGATGTCTGCTCATGATAGAGTTTGTATCTATCGTGGCCAACAAATGAAATATCCAGCATCTGAGTAAAGGTGGATTTCAGATGTTTACGCACACTGGAGTTTGTGTCTCTGATGACCGAATGGAGGAGTGGCATCAAGAGGCTGATGCATGTGAGATGCTCCAAACAGCAAGGTTGTTTTTTCTACTGGACAGTTAGAGTCTGGTATGTTTTCTGCAGGGCCCCCCATGTGAAAAGTATGGGTAGCAGAGCCCTTCCACATGGAGGCCTGGAAAGCACACCTCCATTGACCAATGCAGCTGAGGAACATGCAGGTTCTGTACGGTGCTTCTGGGGCGAAGCACCAAGGTCTTGAGTTGACATGGAATCTCTTGAAGATGGGTTACAATGCTGTTTTTTTTTTACCAGGTAGATCTTAGAATGTGTTGGTGGCTAAGGTGCCTGCAAGATTCTCCTACCCTGAGGGTTTAACACAGGTCGAAGAGCACGGTTACCTTCTGGGGACAGGAGATGTAGTGTTTTGTGGCTCAGGGACCACATGCCATATCATAAGTTCCTATTCAAGAACAGGCCTCTGAAGACAGATGCCCGACAACCTAATCTAGGGTTCCAATGAGTCCCAGGGGCATGAGAGGTTCAATCTTCAGACTTAGGAAAGTTGACTTGGGTGTCTGCCAGGATGTAGGTGATCAGGGAGTTTCAGACTGCGCACTTATGTCCAGAGTAACCTCCAATATTGGGGTGGCCACAGGGGTCTTGAATGTTTCAACCAACTCTGGAGGGTTTGGTTAACTGACATGCACAATTTCCATGGGGATGGCAAGCACAGTCCTGTGGTGTGGCTCCAGAGACTCCACCCTGGAGGGCATGTGAGCCATGGTTCTGGGAGGGAAGTCTGCAAACACAAACTCGGGTTAGGTTTAGTGGCTAGGTTATCGCAGGGCAATGTGTAGACCTGGAAGGCTACTCGTCAGGAACAGTAACTGGAATGACCCGAAGGTGGAAGCACAGGCTTTTATATCTGGATTGTGTGTCTAGGGTGACCTCAGAATGTAGCTGTGGCCTCATGGGTCCATGGGAGATTTTTCCTCTAAGGATACTGGCGGCTCCCAATATTTTGATGACTTTTTGAGATGGGAAGACTGCTATTTTCGATCTTACGTGTGCCCCAAAACAGGGATTCCAGAGATGGGCTCTGGGTCTAGGCGCCTGGAAAATCCCACCAAGGGTTGGGATTTGGGCTTATGGGCAGACCAGGCCTGCAATGCAGGATCTTGGTGGTGCAACTGAGAGGGCTTGTTTGGAAGCATGCTCAGGCTGAGCATTACAATGCCTGTTTGTGCCCAGGGTGGCCCTCAGGAGTGGGCGTGGTCCCATTGTCCATTTTCTGGCTCCCACACTGAGGGATGGACACACATTCCAATGGCCAGGTTTCCAGCCATGGGGAAGGAGGAAATATCTATTGTGCTTCATGTTCCCCCATAGGCAGGGATTACAGCAAAGGTCTGGGGACAGATGCCTGAATACCAAGGATGCATAGAGATGACAGATTTGGGCCATGGCCGTTCTCACATGCTGGATATGGGCCCCGCTCTCTGGGTGGCTGACACGAGGTCTGGGCTCAGGCTGTGTCAGACACAGCACTAGTGGCCAGAGAAGTCTATATATTGGGGTTCTCTCCAGGGCCGAGTAAATTGATCCTCATGTAGGGTTTCTGGCCAGACTCACGAAGCACTTCTTTCTGTGGGGCAGGCAGAATGCTGCCTTATGGATCCAGAATTCCCTATCAAGAGGGTTTGGGGACAAATAGGGTGAGAATGCAATTGTAAACACCAGCTATGCTTAAATTGAGTGCCAAGCGGAAGTCAGTTTCAATGTGCAGCAGCTTATACGAGATATCCAGCACCTGAGTAAGGGCAGATGTCAGATATTTGCTCACACTTGAGTTTGTGTCTAGGATGACGACTAATGGAGGGGTGGCTTCAGGAGGCAATGGAGGATTACCCACGCTTAAGATTGTGAGATGCTCCAAACAACAAGGTTTCCTTCTAATGGACAGGAGGAGTCTGTTTTTTTTTCCTCCAGGGTCCCTCAAGTGGAAGTTTGCGTAGCAGAGCCCTCCCGCATGGATGACTGGAAAGCACACGTCCAATGACCATTGCAGCTGAGGAACATGACAGGTTCGTTTTGGTGGTTCTGGTGCCAAGTACCAAGGCCTTGAGTTGACTTGGAATCTCTTACAGATGTGTCCCAAAACTGGTTTGTTACAAGGGAGTTCTTAGAATGTATTGGTGGCTATGGGCCACGCTGAGGGTTTGGCACAGGTCGATGTGCACAGTTTCCATCTATGGAGAGGAGATGTTCTGTTTTGTGGCTCAGGGTACATATGTTGTATCCTGACTTGGTATTCAAGAACAGGCCTCTGAGGATTGATGCTTGCAACCTAATCTAGAGATCCAATGATGTCCTTGGTGCCCATCAGGTTCAATTTTCTTACTAAGGACCATTGATATGGTTGTCTGACTGGATGTAGGTGATCAGGGTGTTTCAGACTGTGCATTTACATCCAGAGCCACTTCCAATATTGGGGTGGGCTCAGGGGCCTTGCAGGTTTCTCCTAACTTGGAGGCTTTGGGGAACTGTGATGGGCACAGTTTCCTTGGGGATGGCAGGCCCAGTCCTGTGGTAAGGCTTCAGAGACCACCTCCTTGAGGATATGAGAGCCATGGTTTTGGGAGGGAAGTCTGCAAACACAAATTTGGGTCAGGGATAGTGGCAAGGTGATGGCAGGTCCAATGCCTAGACCTAGAAGGCATCACGTCAGGAACTGTAATTAGGGTGACTGAAAGCTGGTAGCACAGGCTTTTCTATCTGGATTGTGTGTCCAGGATGGGCTCTGAATGTAGACGTGGTCTCATGGTTCAATGGGAGACTTTTCCTCTCTAAGGATCCTGGTGGATCTCCATAGATTGGTGGTTTTTCAGAGAAGAAAAGAGTGCTCTTTTCCATCTTAGGGGTGCTCCAAAACAGGGAAGAATGCTGTTTTCCAACTTAGGCTTATGCCAAAACAGGGATTCCAGAGACGGGCTCTGGGTCTGGGTGCCCGGATATCCCACCAAGTGTTAGGATTTGGGCCTAGGGGCATTTTAGGCCTGCAATGCAGGATCCTAATGGTGTAACAGAGAGGGCTTGTTTGAAAGCATGCTCAGGCTGAGGGTCATCATGCCTCTTTGTGCCCAGGGGGGCCCACAGGAGAGGGCGTAGTCTCATTGGCCATATAGCTGGATCCCACTTTGAGGGTTGGACACCCATTGCAACAGCCAGGCTTCCTGCAATGGAAAGAGGAGTTCTCTATTGTGCTTCAGGTTCCCCCATTGGCAGGGTTACAGGAAAGGTCTGTGGAAAGTTGCCTTAATACCAAGGATGTGTACAGATGACAGGCTAAGAATTCCCAGGTAACAAAACAGCATTGTTACCCATGTTCATGACATTCCATGTAGAAATAAGCCCTTAGTACTTCGCCCCAGAGCCACCAGAATGAACTTGCCATGTTCCTAAGCTGCAATGGTCAGTGGAGGTGTGGTTTCCAGGCAACCATATGGGGGTGCTCTGCTACACAAACTTTGCAATTGGCTGGGACCCTTGAGACAAAAAAACAGAATGCCCCTGTCCGGTAGAAGGAAACCTTCTGTTTGGAGCATCTCACAAGCCCCAGCGTGGGAAATTCTCCATTTCCTCTTGAAGCCACCACTCCATTTGTCAGTCATCATAGACACAAACTCCAGCATGAGCAAACATCTGACATCCGCCCTTACTCAGGTGATGGATTTCAATTCGATCGCTGCACACTGGAATTGCCTTTAGTTTGACTGAATTAAGCCATAGCTTGGGTTTACAATTCCATCCTCAGTCTACTGGTCCACAAGCCCTATTGTGAGGGAATTCTGGAGCTACAACACAATATTCTGCCTTCCCCATAGAAAGAAAAAGGGCCTGGAGAGTCTGCCCAGAAACTCCATATGATGGTCAATCTTCTCGGTGCTAGACGGAACCCTGATTCATAGGCTGCCCTGGGCACTAGTGCTGTGTCTGACATAGCCGGAGCCAGGACCTAGTGTCAGCCACAGAGAGATCAGGGCCCATATCCAGCATGTGAGACCAGCTATGGCCCAAGTCTGTCTTCTCTTCTATTCTTGGTATTCAGGCATCTGTACCCACACCTTTGCTGAAATCCTTGCCATTGGGGGAACCTGAAGCACAATAGAGAACTCCTCCTTCCCCATGGAAGGTATTCTGACAGTTGGGATAGTTGCTCAACCCTCAAAGTGGAAGGCAGCTCCATGGCCAAGGAGACCATGTGCACTCATGATGGCTTCCCCGGGCACAAGCAGGCATTGTGACCTCAGCCTGAGCATGCTTTCAACCAAACGCTCTCAATTGCATCTCTGGGACCCCGAATTGCAGGCCTAGTACACACCTAGGCCCAAATCCTAACCCTAGTGGGATTTTACAGGGGCCCAGACACAGAGCCCATCTCTGGAATCCCTATTTTGGGGGACCCTTAAGATGGAAAACAGCACTCTTCCCTTCCCCGAGATAGTCACCAAACTCATGGTAGCCACCAGGATCCTTGAGTGGAAAAATCTGCCATAGACCCATGAGAACACACCTGCATTCCGAGGCCATCCTGGACATACAATCCAGATACATATCATGTGCTATCACCTTTGAGTCATCGGATTTACAGTTCCTGACGAGCTGCCTTCCAGGTCTATGCATTGGGCCTGCAATCACCTTGCCATTAACCTAAACTGAGTTTGTGTTTGCAGACTTCCTTCCTAAAACCATGGCTCACATGACCTCCAGGTTCTGGCATCTGAAGCCACACCACAAGACTGTGCATGAGATCCTCAAGGAAACTGTGCCCATCACTTTTGCCCGATACCTTTAGATTAGGAGAAACCTGCAAGGCCCCTGAGCGCAGCCAAATAATGGAGGCCGCTCTGGGCACAAATGCACAGTCTGAGACACCCTGATCACCTCCATACAGGCAGACACCCAAGTAAATGCTCCTGAGTCAGAAGATTGAACCTGACATGCCCCGAGGACTTCATTGGCACACTAGATTAGGTTTACAGGTATCTGTCGTCAGAGGCCTGCTCTGGAATATCAACTTATGATAAAATATATAGTCCCTGAGCCACAGAACAGAATAGGTCCTCCCCAAAAAGGAAGCCATGCTCCTGGAATTGTGTCATACCCTAAGGGTATTTGGATCCTGAATGGCCCCTTAGCAACCAGCACATTCTATGATATTCCTGGTAACAAACCATCATTGTGCCCCATCTTCATGAGACTCCATGTCAACTCAAGGTCTCGATATATTGCCCCAGAGCCACCAGAATGCACCTGCCATGTTCCTCAGCTGCAATGGTCAATGGAGGGGTGATTTCCAGGCATCCCTGTGGCGTTCTCTGCTACAAAATTTTCCACATGGAGAAACCAGAGAAAACAAACCAGACTTCTCCTGTCCGGTAGAAAGAAACTTTGCTATTTGGAGCATCTCACAAGCCCCAGCATGGGAAATCCTCCATGGCCTCTTGACGCCACCCTTCCATTTGTGGGTAATCACAGACACAAACTCCAGTGTGAGCAAACATCTGACATCCACCCTTACTCAGGTGCTGGATATTCGAAACGGCAGCTGCACACTGGAACTGCCTTTTGCTTTTCACTGAACTTAACCATAGCTTTGTATTACTATTCTATCCTCACCACACTGCTCCACAATATCTCTTGATAGGGAATTCTGGAGCCACAACGCAGTATTCTGCCTTCCACATAGAAAGAAGAAGGACCTGTTGAGTCTGCCCAGAAACTGCACATGAGGATCAATCTACTCAGACCACGAGGCAACCCTGATTAATAGATTTCCCTGACCACTAGTGCTGTGTCTGACAGAGTCTAAGCCCCGACCTCGTGTCAGCCACCCAGAGGTGAGGGCCCATATTTAGCATGAAGATCGGCCATGGCCCTGGGCCATCATCTGTACCCATCCTTGGTATCCAGTCATCTGTCCCCCAAACTTTGCTGGAATTCCTGCCAATGGCGAACCTGAAACACAATAGAGAACACCTCCTTCCCCATGGCAGGAATATTGGCTGTTGGGATGGTTGTCCAACAGCGTGGGAGCCAGCTGCATGGCCAAGGAGACCATGCCCACTCCTGAGGGCCGACATGGGCACAGGCAGGCATGGTGATCCTCAGCCTGAGCATGTTTTCAAACAAACACTCTCAGTTGCTCCTCCAGTACCAGCATTGCAGGCCTGGTATGCCCCTAGGCCCAAATCCTAACCCTTGGTGGGATTTTCCAGGTGCCCAGACCCAGAGTCTGTCTCAGAATCCCTGTTTGGGGCACCCTTAAGATGGAAAACAGCACTCTTCCCTTCCCTGAGAAAGGCACCAAACTATTGGGAGCCGCCAGGATCCTTAGAGAGAAAAAATCTCCCATGGACCCATGAAAACAAACCTGCATTCCGAGGCCATCCTGTCCACACAATCCAGAGAGAAAAGTCTTTGCTACCGACTTTGAGTCATCCTATTTACATTTCCTGACGAGCTGCCCTCCATGTCTATGCATTGGGCCTGTGATCATCTCGACACTAACCCTAACCCCAGTTTGTGTTTGCCGACTTCTCTCCCAATACCATGGCTTACATGCCCACCAAGATGTGGTCCCTCAAGCCACATCACAGGAAAGTTCCTGCCATCCCCAAGAAAACTGTGCCCATCAGGTTGTCCAAACCCTCCAGATTAGGAGAAACCTGCCAGGCCCCTGAACCCACCCCAATATTGGCGGTTGCTCTGGATGCAAACGTGCAGTCTGAAACACCCTGAGCACCTCCATCGAGGCAGAAAGCCAAGTCAATGGTTCTGAGTCAGATGATTGAACCTGACATGCCCCTAGGACTTCACTGGAACCCTAGATTGGGTCTTCAGACATCTGTTCTCAGAGTCCTGTTCTGGAATACCAAGTTATGATACAACATGTGGTCCCTGATTCCCACAACAGAACATCTCCTGTCTCCAGAAGGAAAATGTGCTCTTGGATCTATGTCCAACTTTCAGGGTAGATGGATCCTGCATGACCCATTAGCCCCAGCACCTTCTATGATCTCCCTGGTAACAAACCAGCATTGTGACCCAACTTCCTGAGACTTGATGCCAACTCAAGGTGTTGGTACTTTGCCCAAGAGCCATGAAAAGAATCTGCCATGTTCCTCAGGTACAAAGGTCAATGGACGTGTGCTTTCTAGGCATCCAAGAGGTAGTTCTCTGCTACACAAAAATTCCACATAGGGAACCCTAGAGCAAACAAATAAGACTGCTCCTGTCAGATTGAAGGAAACCTTGGTTGTTTGGAGCATCTCACAAGCCCCAGCCTGGGAAGTCCTCCACATTCTCTTGATGCCAACCCTCCATTTGTTAGTCATCATAGACACAAATTCCAGCATGAGCAAACATCTGACATCTGCTCTTACTCAGGTGCTGGATATTCGAATCAGTCACGCACACTGGAAATACCTTTCACTTGACACTGTATTCTTGCATAGTTTGGGTTTACAATTCCATCCTCACCCTACTGGACTGCAAGTCCTCTTGAGAGGGAATTAGGGAGACAAAACGCAACATTCTGCCTTCCCCATAGAAAGAAGAAGGGCCTGGTGAGTCTGCCCAGAAACTCCCCATGAAGATCAATCTACTTGGCCCTCGAGGGAACCCCGATTTATACTTTGCGCTGGCCACTAGCACTGTGTCTGAGAGAGCCTGAGCCCCAACCTCGTGCCAGCCACCCAGAGTGTGGGGCCCTTATCCAGCATGTGGGACTGGCCATGGCCCAGTCATCTCTACCCATCCTTGGTATTCCGGCAACTATCCCAGATCTTTGCTGGAATCCCTACCAGTGGGGGAACCTGAAGCACAATTGAGAACTCCTCCTTCCCCATGGCAGGAAGCCTGGCTGTTGCTATGGGTGCCCAACCCTCAGAATTAGAACCAGCTGCATGGCCAATGAGACAACGCCCAATCATAAGGGCCGCCTGGGCCAAAGCAGGCATTGTGTCCCTCAACCTTAGCATGCATTCAAACAAATGCTCTCAGTTGTTTCTGCAGGGTCCCGCATCGCAGGCCTGGTATGCCCTTAGGACCAAATCCTAACACTTCGTGGGATTTTCCATGCCAACATAACCAGAGCCCGTCTCTGGAATCTCTGTTTTGAAGCACCCCTATGATGGAAAACAGCACTCTTCCCTCCCCTGAGAAAACTATTAGGAGCTGCCAGGATGCGTAGAGAGGAAAAATCTCCCAGGGCTCCATAAGACCACACCTTCATTCCGAGGCCATCCTGGACACACAATCCAGATACAAGAGACTGTGCTACCACCTTCGAATCACCTGGTTTACAGTTCCAGACGAGCTGCCCTACAGACCTACGCATTGGGCCTGTGATCACCTCGCCATTAACCCTACCCCAAGTTTGTGTTTGCAGACTTCTTTCCCAAAACCATGGCTCACATGCCCTCTATGATGGGTCTCTGTAGCCACACCACAGGAAAGATCCTGCTATCCCCAATGAAACTGTGTCAATCACAGTTGCCCAAACCCTCCAGATTAGGAGAGACCTGCAAGTCCCCTGAGCCCAGTCCAATATTGGAGGCCACTCTGGACACAAATGCACAGTGTGCAACACCCTGATCACCTCCATCCAGGAAGACACCCAAGTCAATGGTCCTGAGTCAGAAGATTGGTCCCGGAACCCCACAATAGAATATCTCCTGTCCCCAGATGGAATTCGTGCTCTTCAACTTGTGTCAAGGGTCGGGGTATATGAATTATGCACAGCCCCTTAGCCCCCAGCACATTCTAAGATCTCTCTGGTAACAAACAAACAGCATTGTGATCCATCTTCATGAGATTCCATGTCACTTCAAGTCCTTGGTAATTCGCCCCAGAGCCACCAGAATGAACCTGCCATGTTCCTCACCTGATATGGTCAGTGGAGGTGTGCTTTCCAGGCATCCATGTGGGAGTGCTCTTCTACTTATTCTTTCCACATGTGGGACCCTGGAGCAAACAAACCAGACTGCCACTGACCAGTAGAAGGGAACCCTCTGTTTGGAGCATCTCAGAAGCACCAGCAGGAGAAATCCTCCATGGCCCTTGACACAACCCCTCCATTTGTCAGTCATCATAGACAAAAACTCCAGCATGAGAAAACATCTGAAATCTGCCGTTATTTAGATTCTGCATTTTCTTTTCCACCACTGCACACTAGAACTGCGTTTCACTTGACACTGAATTTATCCATAGCTTGGGTTTAGAATTCCATCCTCAGCCTCCTGGTCTGCAAGCCCTCTAGAGAGGGAATTTGGAGCCACAAGGCAACATTCTCCATTCCCACTAGAAAGAAATAGGGCCTGGTGAATCTTGCCAGAAACTCCACATGAGGTTCAATCTACTTGGCACTCGATGGAACCTTGATTTATAGGCTGTCCTGGGCACTAGTACTAGTACTAGTACTAGTACTAGTACTAGTACTAGTACTGTGTCTGACAGAGCCTGAGCCAAGACCTAGTTTCAGGCACCCAGAGATATGAGCCCATATCCAGCATGTGAGATTGGCCAGGGCCCAAGTCCATCATCTCTACCCATCCTTGGTATTCAGGCACCTGTCCTCAGACCTTTTATGTAATCCCTACCAATGGGGTAACCTAAAGCACAATAGAGAACTCCTCCTTCCCCATGGTAGGAATCCTTGCTGTTGATATGAGTGTCCAAACCTCAAAGTGGGAGCCAGCTGCATGGCCAAGGAGACAATGCCCACTAATGAGGGCTGCCCTGGGCACAAGTAGCCATTGTAACCCTCAGCTTGATCAAGCCTTCAAAAAAATGCTCTTAGTTGCACCTCCAGGATCCTGCATTGCAGGCCTGATATGCCCTTAAGCCCAAATCCTAACACATCGTGGGATGTTCCATGTGCACATACCCAGAGCCCGTCACTCGAATCCCTGTTTTGAGGCACCCCTAAGATGGAAAACAGCACTCTTCACTTCCCTGAGAAAGCCACCAAACTAATGGGATCCCCCAGGATCCTTGAGAAGAAGAATCTCCCATGGTCCCATGAGTCCACACCTGTATTCAAAGGCCAGCGTGGATATGCTATCCAGATACAAGAGACTGTGCTACTGGCTTCGAGTCACCTGATTTACAGTTCCTGACGTGCTGCCCTCCAGATTTTTGGATTGGGACTGTGAACACCTCTCCATTAACCTTATCCCGAGTTTGTGTTTGCAGATCTCTCTCTAAAAACCATAGCTCACATGTCCTCCAGGATGGGGCCCCTAGAGTCACACCACAAGACTGTGCTTGCCATCCCCAAGGAAACTGGGCCCATCACAGTTGCCCAAACCCTCCTGATTAGGAGAAACCCGGAATGCTCCTGAGCACATCCCAATATTGGAGGCTGCTCTGGATGCAAATGCACAGTCTGAAACACCCTGATCACCTCCATCCAGGCAGACACCCAAATCAATGGTCCTGAGTCAGATAATTGAACCTGACATGGCCCTAGGACCTCATTGGAAGAGGGATTAACTTTTCAGGCACCTTTCCTCAGAGGCCTCTTCTGGAATACCAACTTATGATACAAATTATGGCCCCTGAGCCCCAGGGTGGGAAATCCTCCATGGCCTCTTGACGCCACCTCTCCATTTGTTGGTCATCGTAGACACAAACTCCAGCCTGAGCAAACATCTGACATCCGCCCATATTCAGGCGCTGATATTGGAATCAGCTGCTGCACACTGGAACTGCCTTTCGCTTTGCAATGAATTTAAGCCTAGCTTCAGACTACAATTTCATCCTCACCCTACTGGTCTGCCATATCTCTTGATAGGGAATTCTGGAGCCACAACGCAACATTCTGCCTTCTTCATAGATAGAAGGACCTGGTGAGTCTGCCCATAAACTGCACATGAAGATCAATATACTCAGCCCAGGAGGGAACCCCTATTTATAGTTTGCCCTAGCCACTAGTGCTGTGTCTGACAGCGCCTGAGCCCCTACCTCGTGTCAGCAACCCAGAGGGTGGGGCCCACATTAACCATGTGAGACCGGCCATGGCCCAGGGCTGTCATTACTACCCATCCTTGGTATTCAGGCATCTGTCCCCTAGATCTTAGCTGGAATCCCTACCAATGGGGGGACCTGAAGCACAATAGAGAATTCATCCTTCGCCATGGCAGGAATCCTGGCTTTTGGATGGGTGTCCAACCCTAGGAATGGGAACTGGCTGCATGGCTGAGTAGACATCGCCCAATCCTGATGGCCTCCGGGGCACAAGCAGGCATTGGGACCCTCAGCTTGACCATACTTTCAAACAAACGCTCTCAGTTGCACCTCCAGGATCCCGCATTGCAGGCCTGGTATGGCCCTAGGCCTAAATATTAACCCTTGGTGGGATTTTCCAAGCACTTAGACCCAGAGCTCATCTCTGGAATGCCTGTTTTGGGGCACGCCTAAGCTGGAAAACAGTACTCATCCCTTCCCGGAGAAATCCAACAAACTATTGAGAACCGCCAGGATCCTTGAGAGGAGAAATCTCCCATGGACCCTTGAGACAACACCTGCAATAAAGGCCATTCTGGAAATTAAATCCAGATACAATTACCTGTGCTACCACCTTTGAGTTACGTGATTTACAGTTCCAGACTTGCTGCCCTCCTGGTCTATGGATTGGGACTATGATCACCTTGCCACTAACCCTAACCTAAGTTTGTGTTTGCAGACTTCTCTCTCAAAATCATGGCGCACATGTCCTCCAGGATGGGGTCTCTGGAGTCACACCACAGGACAGTTCCTGCAATCCCCAAGGAAACTGCCCATCACAGTTGTCCAAAAACCCCATATAAGGAGAAACCTGCAAGGAACCTGAGCCAACCCTAGTATTGGATGCCACTCTGGACACAAATGCACAGTCTGAAACACCCTCATCACCTGCATCCAGTCAGACACCAGAGTCAATGATCCTGAGTCAGAAGATTGAATGACATTCCCCTAGGGCCTCATTCAAACCCTTTATTAGGTTTTCAGGCTTCTGTCCTCAGAGACCTGTTCTGGATTACCAATTTATGATACAACATATGGCCGCTGAGCCCCACAACAGAATATCTCCTGCCCCCAGAAGCAATCCGGGCTCTTGGGCCTGTGTCAAATCCTCAGGCTAGATGAATCCTGCATGGCCCATTAACCACCAGCACATTCTAAGATCTCCCTGGTAACAAACCAACATTTTGACCCATCTTCATGAGGTTCCATGTCCAATCCAGTCTTTATTTCTTCGCCTCAAAGCCACCAGATGCCATGTTCCTTCGCTGTCATGGTCAATGAAGGTGTGCTTTCCAGTCACCCATGTGGGAGATCTATGTTATCCGATCTTTCGACATGGGGAACCATGGAGGAAACAAATCAGACTGCCCCTGTCTGGTAGAAGGAAACCTTGCTGTTTGGAGCATCTCAAAAACACCAGATTGGGAAATCCTCCATAACCTCTTGACGCCACCCCTCCATTTTTGTGTCATCATAGACACAAACTCCAGCATGAGCAAATATCTGACATCCACCCTCACTCAAGTGCTGAATATTGGATTCAAACATTGCACACTGGAAATTTCTTTCGCTTGATACAGAATGTAACCATAGCTTAGGTTTACAATTCCATCCTCAGCCTCCTGGTCCACAAGCCCTCTTGATAGTGAATTCTAGAGCCACAAAACAGCATTCTGCCTTCCCCTTACAAACAAGAAGGGCCTGGTGAGTCTGCCCAGAAACCATACATGAGGATCAATCTGCTCGGCACTCGAGGGAACCCCAATTTATAGGCTGCCCTGGGCACTAGTGCTGTGTCTGACAGAGCCTGAGCCAAGACCTAGTGTCAGCCACCCAGTGATCGGGGCCCATATCCACGATTTGATACTGGCCATGGCCCATGTCCATCATCTTTACCCATCCTTGGTATTCAGGCCTCTGTACCCAGACCTTTGCTGGAATCCCCGCTAATGGGGGAACCTGACGCACTATAGAGAACTCCTCTTTCCCCATGGCAGGATTCTGGCTGTTGGGATGGTTTTCCAACCCTCAAAGTGGGAGCCAGCTGCATGGCCAATGTGACCACGCCCACTCATGAGGGCCACCTGGGCATAAGCAAGTATTGTGACCCTCAGCCTGAGAATTATTTCAAACAAGACCTCTCAGTTGCACCTCCAGGATCCTGCATGCAGGCCTGGTAAGCCACTAGGCCCAAATCCTAACACTTGGTGGGATTTTCCAGGGGACCAAACCCAGAGTCCGTCTCTGGAATCCATATTTTGGGTCACCCCTAACATGAAAAACAGCACTCTTCCCTTCCCCGAAAAAGCCACCAACTATTGGGAGCCACCAGGATCCTTAGAGAGGAAAAATCTCCCATGGACCCATGAGGCCACAACTGCATTCTGAGGCCATCCTGCACACAATACAGAGAAAAAAGCCTGTGATTCTGCCTTTGAGTCACCCGATTAACAGTTCCTGAAAAGCTGCCATCCATGTCTATGCATGGGCCTGTGATAACCTTGCCACTAACCCTAACCCAAGTTTGTGTTTTCAGACTTCCCTCCCAAAACCGTGGCTCACATGCCCTCTAGTTTGTGATAACTGGAGCCACACCACGGGATTGTACCTGTCTTCCCAAAGGAAACTGTGATTGTCACTATTAAACAAACCCTCTAGATTAGGAGAACCCTGCAAGTTCCCTAAGCCCAGCCCAATATTGGAGGCCACTCTGGACGCAAATGCACAGTCTGACACACCATATCACCTACATCCAGGCTGATATCCAAGTCAATGGTCCTCAGACAGAAGATTGAACCTGACATGCTCCTAGGATTCACTGGAACACTAGAATAGGTTTTCAGGTATCTGTACTCAGAAGGCTGTTCTGCATATCAATGTATGATACAATATGGTCACTGAGCCACACAAAAGAACATCTGTCCTTAGAAGAAAGCTGTGCTCTGGACCTGTGTCAAACACTCTGGGTAGATGAATCCTTCAAGGCCCCCTGGCAACCAGCACATTCTATGATCTCCCTGACAACATACCAGCATTGTGACCCATCTTCATGAGACTCCATGACAACTCCAGCCCTTGGTACATCGGCCCAGAGCCACCAGAATGAAACTGCCATGTTCCTCTGCTGCCATGGTCAATGTAGGTGTACTTTCCAGGCATCCAGCGGGAGTGCTCTGATACCAACTTTCCACATGGGGAACCCTGGAGGAAACAAACCAGACTCCCCTGTACGGTAAAAGGAATCTTTTCTGTATGGAGTATCTCAAGCCTGAGGGTGGGTAATCCTCCATGGCCTCTTGAGGCCACCCATCCATTTGTTGGGTCATCATAGACACTAACTCCAGCGTGAGCAATCAACTGACATCTGCACTTACTCAAGTGCTGGATATTTGAATCAGCTGCTACACACTGGAATTGCCTTATGCTTGGCACTGAATTTAAAAGTAGCTTGGCGGGACGCCTGGGTGGCTCAGTTGGTTAAACAGCTGCCTTCGGCTCAGGTCATGATCCCAGCGTCCTGGGATCGAGTCCCACATCAGGCTCCTTGCTCCGCAGGGAGCCTGCTTCTCCGTCTGACTCTGCCTTCCACTCTGTCTGCCTGTGCTTGCTCTCGCTCGCTCTTTGACAAATAAATAAAATCTTGGAAAAAAAAAAAAGTAGCTTGGGTTTGCAATTCCAACCTCACCCTGGTGTTCAGTAAGCTCTCTTGATAGGGAATTCTGAAGCCACAACACAGCATTCTGCCTTCCCCATAGCAAGAAAAAAACAGCCTGGAGAGACTGCCCAGAAACCCTACATGAGGATAAATCTACTCGACCCTCGAGTGAACCCCATTTATAGGTTTACCTGGCCACTAGCGCTGAGTCTGACAGAACCTCGTCTCTGACCTCGTGTCAGGACCCAGAGACTGGGCTCCAACTCCAGAATGTGAGACCAGCCATGTCCCAGGGCTGTCATCTCTACCCATTCTTGATTCAGGCATCTGTCCCCAGACATTTGCTGAAATCCCTGCCAATGGGGGAACCAGAAGCACAATAGGGAAATCCTCCTTCCCCATGGCAGGAATGATGGCTCTTGGGATGGGTTTCCAGACCTCAGAGTGGTAGCCAGCTGAATGGCCAATGATAACCCGCCCACTCATGAGGGCCGCCCTGGACACAAGCAGGCATTGTGACCCCCAACATGAGCATGCTTTCAAACAAACACTCTCAGTTGCATTCCAGAATCCAAATTTGCAGGCCTGATATGCCCCTAAGCACAAATCCTAACACCTGGTGGGATTTTTCAGGGGCCCAGAAACACAGCCTGTCTCTGGAATCCCTGTTTTGGGACACCCCTAAGATGGAAAATAGCACTCTCCCCTTCGCCAAGAAAGCCACCATAGTATAGGGAGCCGCTAGGATCCTTGAGAGGAAAAATCTCCCATGGATCCATGAGACCACACCTGTATTCCGAGGCCATCCTGGACACAAAATCCAGATACACAAGCCTGTGCTACCACCTTCAAGGCAACTAATTTATAGTTCCAGACGAGCTGCCCTCCAGGTCTATGCATTGGGCCTGCGATCACCTCACCGCTAACCTTAACCCGAGTTTGTGCTTACAGACTTCTATCCCGAAACCATGGCTCATATTTCCTCCAGGATGGGGTCTCTGGAGCCACACCAAAGGACTGTGCCTGCCATCCCCAAGGAAAATGTGTCCGTCACATTTGCCTAAAACTTCGAGATAAGGAGAAACCTGCAAGGCCCCTGAGCCCACCCCAATACTGGAGGCCCCTCTGGACACAAATGTGCAGTCTGAAATACGCTGATCACCTGAATCCAGGCAGATACCCAAGTCAGTGTTTCTCAGTCAGAAGATTGAACCTGACATGCTCCTATGACCTCATTGTAACCCCTGATTAGGTTTTCAGGCATCTGTAATCAGAGACCTGTTCTGGAGTACCAACTTAAGATACAACATATGGTCCCTGATCCCCACAACAGAACATCTCCTTTCTCTAGATGGAAGCCGTGCTCTTGGAACTGTGTCAAACCCTCAGGGTAGATGAATCCTACTTGGCCCGTAGCCACCAGCAGATTCTAAGATCTCACTGGTAACAAGCCAGCATTGTGAGCCATCTTCATGAGATTCCATGTCAACTACAGGCCTTGGTACTTCACCCCAGAGCCTTCAGAAAGAACCTGTCATGTTCCTCAGCTGCAATGTTCAGTGGAAGTGTGCTTTCCAGGCATCCATGTGGGAGTGCTCTGCTACCCAAACTTTCCACATGGGGGACTCTCGAGCAAACAAATCTGACTGCCCTGTCCTGTAGAAGGAAACCTGGCTGTTTGGAGCATCTCACAAGCTCAAGTGTGGGAAATCCTCTATGACCTCTTTTCAACTCCTCTCCATTTGTCGGTCATTATAGACACAAACTCCAGCTTGAGCAAACATCTGACGTCTGCGCTTACTCAGGTGCTGGATATTCGAATCAGCCGCTGCACACTGGAAATGCCATTCGCTTGTCACTGAATTTATTCATAGCTTGGGTTTACAATTCCATCCTCACCCTACTGGTCTACAAGCCCTCATGATAGGGAATTCTGCAGCCACAACACAGCATTCTGCCTTCCCAATAGAAAGAAGAAGGGCCTGGTGAGTCTGCCCAGAAACTCCACATTATGATCAATCTACTTGTCCCTTGAGGGAACCCTGAATTATAGACAGCCCTGGCCCCTAGTGTTGTGTCTGACAGAGCCTAAGCCCCGACCTCGTGTCAGCCACCTAGAAGGCGGGGCCCATATCCCGCATGTTAGACTGGCCACGGAACAGAGCCGTCATCTTTACCCATCCTTGGTATTCAGGCATGTGTCCCCAGACCTTTCCTGGAATCCCTACCAATGAGGGAACCTGAATCACAATAGAGAAATCCTCATTCCCCATGGCAGGATTCCTGTAAGTTCGGAAGGGTGTCCAACACTCAGAGTGTTAGCCTACTGAATGGCCATTGAGACCACCCCCATTCCTGAGGGCCACCCTATGCAAAAGCTTGCATAGTGACCCTCAACCTGAGCATGCTTTCAAACAAACGCTCTCAGTTGTATCTCCAGGACTTGCATTGGAGGCCTGGTAAGCCCCTATGCCCAAATCATAACCCTTGGTGGGTATTTCCAGGTGCCCAGAGCCAGAGCACTTCTCTGCAATCCCTGTTATGGGACACCCTTAATATGGAAAACAGAACTCTTTCCTCTCTGAGAAAGCCACCACATTATAAGGAGCCGCCAGGATACTTGAGAGGAAATATCACCCATGGACACCTGAGACCACACCTGCATTCTTAGTCCATCGTGGATACACAATCCAGATAAAAAAGCCTGTGCTACCTCCTTTGAGGCATGCGATTTACATTTCACACGGAGCTTCCCTCCAGGAGTATGCATTGGGCCTACAATCACTTCGCCACTAAACCTAACCCGCATTTGTGTTTGCAGACTTCCCTCCGAAAACCATGGCTCTCATGCCCTCCAGCATGGGGTCTTTGGAGCCACACCACAGGACTGTGCCCACCATTGCCAAGGAAACTGTGCCCATCAAATTGCCCTATCTTTCCAGATTAGGAGAAACCTGCAAGGCCCCTGAGCCCACCCCAATACTGGTTGCCACTCTGTACACAAATGCACAGTCTGGAACACCCTGATCACCTACATCTAGGCAGACTTTGAAGTCAATGATACTGAGTCAGAGGATTGAACCTGACATTCCGTTAGGATTTTATTGGAACCCTAGATTAAATTTTCAGGCATCTATCCTCAGAGGCCTGTTCTGCAATACCAAATTATGATACATTTGGTCCGTTAGCCCCACATCAGAACATCTCTGGTCCGAGAAGGAAACCGTGCCCTTTGACCAGTGTCAAACCCTCAGGGTAGATGAATCCTACATGGTCCCTTAGCCACCAGCACACTCTAAGGTCTCCATGGTAACAAACCTGCATTATGACCCATCTTCATGAGACTTCATGTCAACTCCAGGCCTTGGTAATTTGCCCAAGAGCCACCAGAACGAATTGGCCATGTTTCTCAGCTGCAATTTTAATGGAGGTGTGCTTTTCAGGCATCCACGTGGGAGTGCTCTGCTACCCAAACTTTCCACATGGGGGACCCTGGAGCAAATAAACCAGTCTCCCCCTGTGTGGTAGAAGGAAACTTTGCTGTTTGAAGCATCTCACAAGCCCCAGCATGTGAAATCCTCCATGGTCTCTTGACGCCACCCCTCCATTCATCGGTCATCATAGACATAAACTCCAGCATGAGGAAATGTCTGACTTTCACCTTTACTCAGGTGCTGGATATCTGGAATCAGACACTGCACAATGGAACTGCCTTTTGCTTGGCACTGAATTGAACCTTAGCTTGAGTTTACAATTCCATCCTCACCCTACTGGTCCCCAAGCCCGCTTGATAGGGAATTCTGGGGCCACAACGCAGCTTTTTGCCTTCCCCTTAGAAAGAAGAAGGGCATGGTGATTCTGCCCAGAAACTCTGCATGAGGATCAATCTGCTCAGCCCTTGAGGGATCCCTGATTCATACTCAGCCCTGACCACTAGTTCTGTTTCTGACAGAGCCTGAGTGCTCAATTCATGTCAGCTACTCAGAGAGTCAGGCATGTGAGACTGGCCATGTCTCAGGTCCCTCATCTCTACCCATCCTTGGTATTCAGGCATCTGTCCCCAGACATTTGCTAGAATACCTGCTAATGGGGGAACCTGAGGCACAATAGAGAATTCTTCCTTTTCCATGGCAGGAATCCTGGTAGTTGGGATGGGTGTCCTACATTAAAGTGGTAGCCAGCTGCATGGCCAAGGAGACAACTCCCACTCATAAGGGCTGCCCTAATCACATCAGGCATTGTGACACTCAGACTAGCATGCTTTCAAACAAACGCTCTCAGTTGTACCTCCAAGTCACACATTGTAGGCCTGGTACTCCCCTAGGCCCAAATCCTAATCCTGGTGGGATTTTCCAAGCACCCAGACTCACAGCCCTTCTCTGGAATCCCTTTTTGGGGAACATCTAAGATTGAAAACAGCACTCTTCCATTCAAACGAGAAAGCCACCATACTATTGGGAGCTTCCAGGATCCGTAGAGAGGAAAATACTCTCATGGAAACATTAGAACACACCTGCATTCCAAGGCTATCATGGACACACAATCAAGATACAAAAGCCAGTGCTAGTGCCTTCGAGGTACGTGATTTACAGTTCCTGACGATCTGCCCTCCAGGTCTATGCATTGGGCCTACGATCACCTCGCAACTCAACCTAATCCGAGTTTGTGATTGCAGACTTCTCTCCCAAAACCATGGCTTACATGCCCTCCACGATGGAGTCTCTGGAGCCACACCACAGGACTGTGCCTGCCACCCCCAAGGAAACCGTGCCCACAAATTTGCCTAAACCTTCAAGATTAGGAGAAACCTGCAAGGCCCCAGAGCCCACCCCAATATTGGAGGCCACTCTGTACACAAAGGCACAGTCAGAAACATTCTGGTTGCCTACATATAGGCAGACACCGAAGTCAATGTTCCTGAGTCTGATGATTCAACCTGAAATTCCCCTTGGACTTCATTGGAACCCTAGATGAAGTTTTTAGGCATCTGTCCTCAGAGGCCTGTTCTGGAATACCAACTTATGATACAACATTTGGTCCGTGAGCCCCACAACAGAACATCTCCGATACCCAGAAAGAAACCATGTTCTTCGACCGGTGTCAAACCATCAGGATAGACTAATCATACATGGCCCCTTAGCCACCAGCACATAGTAAGATTTCCGTGGTAACAAAACTGCATTGTGACCCAACTTTATTAGAATCCAGGCCTTGGTACTTTGCCCTAGAGCAACCAGAAAGAACCTGCCATGTTCCTTAGGTGCAATGGTCAATGTAGGTGTGCTTTCCAGTATCCACATGCGAGTACTATGCTACCCAAACTTTGCACATGGGGGAACCTGGTGTAAACAAACCAGACCTCCCCTGTCCAGTAGAAGGAAACCTTATGTTTGGATCAACTCACAGGCCTCAGCGTGTAAACTGCTCCATGGCCTCTTGATGCCACCACTCCATTGGTCGGTCATCATAGACACAAACTCCAGTCTAAGCAAACATCTGACATGCACCCTTATCCCGGTGCTGGATGTCTTGAATAAACCACTGCACATTGGAACTGCCTTCCACTTGGCACTGAATTGAACCATAGCTTGTGTTTACAATTCCATCCTCACCTGACTGGTCCCTAAGCCCTCTTGATAGGGAAAGCTGGGGCCACAACGCAGCATTCTACCTTCCCCATCGAATGAAGAAATGCCTGGTGAGTCTGCCCTGAAAACCCATATGAGGATCAATCAGGTCGGCCCTCGAGTCAACACCGATTTATAGGCTGCCATGGCCACTAGTGCCGTGTCTGACAGAGCCTGAGCTCGACTGAGTTTCAGCCACTAAAGAGAAGGCCCCATATCTAGCATTTGGGATTGCCATGGCCCAAGTATGTCATCTCTACCCATCCTTGATATTCAGGCACCTGTCCCCAGACCTTGGCAGCGATCCCTGCCAATTAGGGAACTTGAAGCACAATAGAGAACTCTTCTTTCCCCATGGCAATAAACCTGGCTTTTGGGATGGGTGTTCTACCCTCAAAGGGGGAGCCAGTTACAACATCAATGACACCACACACACTCCTGAGGACTACCCTTGGCACAAACAGGCATTGTGACCCTCACCCTGAGCATGCTTTCAAAAAATCCCTCTCAGATTCACCACAATGATCCCTCATTTCAGGCCTGGTATGCCTGTAGGTTCAAATCATAAAACTTGGTGGGATTTTCGAGGTGCCCAGACCCAGAGACCATCTCTGGAATTTTTGTTTTGGTGCACCCTTCAGATGGAAAACAGCACTCATCCCTTCCCCAAAAATGTCACCAAATTATGAGGAGCCACCAGGATCCATAGAGAGGCAATGTCTCCCATGGACCCATGAGAACACACCTGCATTCCGAGGCCATCCTGGACACACAATCCGGAGAGAAAAGCCTGTGCTACTGCCTTCCATTCACCCTAATTACAGTTCCAGATGAGCTGCTCTCAAGGTATATGCATTGGGCCTGTGATCACCTCGCCACTCACCCTAATTCGAATTTGTGTTTGCAGACTTATCTACCAAAACCATGGCACACATGCCCTCCAGGATGGGGTCTCTGGATCCACACTGCAGGACTGTCCCTGCCATCCACAAGGAAACTGTTTCCATCACAGTTGCCCAAACTGTCTAGATTAGGAGAAACCTACAAGGCCTCTGGGCCTACCCCAATTTCGGCGGCCGCTCTGAACACAAATGCACAGTCTGAAATACCCTGATCTCCTACATCCAGGAACACAGCCAAGTCAATGGTCCTGAGTCAGAATAATGAACCTAACATGCCCCTAGGACGTCATTGGAACCATTGATTCGGTTTTCAGACATGTGTCCTCAGAGGCCTGTTCTAGAATGCGAACTTATGATACAACATGTGGTGGCTGGGCCACACAACAGAACATCTCCTGTCCCCAGAAGGAAACCGTGCCCTACAATCTGTGCAAAATCCCAGAGTAGTAGATTCCTGCACAACTACTAAGCCACCAGCACATTCTAAGATCTACCTGGTAACAAACCAGCTATGTGGCCCATCTGCAAGAGATTCCATGTCAAATCAAGGACTTGGTACTTTGCTACAGAGACACCAGAATAAAGCTGCCATGTTCTTCAGTTGCAATGGTCAATGAAGTTGAACATTCCAGGCATCCATGCGGTAGAGCTCTGCTACCCAAACTTTCCACATGGGGGACCCTGGAGCAAATAAACCACACTCCACCTGTCCAGTAGAATGAAACCTTGCTATTTGGAGCAGCTCATGAGTCTCAACGTGAAAATCCCTCCATGGCTTCTTGACGCCACCCCTCCATTTGTCAGTCATCATAGACACAAACTCCAGTGTGAGCAAATATCCGACGTCCTCCCTTACTAAGGTGCTGGATATCTCGAAAAAGCTGCTGGACACAGGAACTGCCTTCCGCTTGGCAGTGAATTGACCTGTAGCTTGTGTTTACAATTCCTTCCTCACCCGACTGGTCCCCAAGCCTTCTTGATAGCGAATTATGGACACACAACACAGCATTCTGCCTTCCCGATAGAAACAAGTGCCTGGTGAGTCTGGCCAGAAACCCCACATGAGGATCAATCTGCTCGGCCCTATATCGGAGGGACCCTGATTTATAGGTTGCCCTGGCCACTAGTGCTGTGTCTGACAGAGCCTGAGCCCAGACCTAGTGTCAGTCACCAGAGTTTGAGCCCCACATCTAGTATTTGGGAATGCCATGGCTCAAGTATTTCATCTCTACCCATCCTTGGTATTCAGGCACCTGTCCCCAGACCTTTGCTGGAATCCCTGATAATGGGGCATCCTGAAGCACAATAGAGAACTCCTCCTTCTTCATATCAGGAAACTTGGCTGTTAGGATGGGTGTTCAACCCTGAAAGGGGGAGTCATTTACAAGTCCAGTGAGACCACACAAACGCCTCAGGGATGCCCTGGAGGCAAACAGGCCTTGTGACCCTCAGCCTGAGCATGCTTTCAAACAATCCTTCTCTGTTGCACCACCATGAACCCGCATTGCAGGCCTAATATGCCCTAAGCCCAAATCCTAGCACTTGTTGTGATGTCCCAGATGCCATGAACCAGAGCCCGTCTCTGGAATCCCTGTTTTGGGGCACCCATAAGGTGGAAAACATCACTCTCCCCTTCCCCGAAAAAGCCACCAAACTATGGAGAGCCACCAGGATCCATAGAGAGGAAAAGACTCCCATGGACCCATGAGACCACACCTGCATTCCAAGGCCATCCTGGACACACAATCCAGAGAGAAAAGCCTGTGCTACTGCCTTCCAGTCTCCCTAATTATAGTTCATGACGAGCTTCCCTCCAGGTCTACGCATTGGGCCTGTGATCACCTCGCCACTCACCCTAATTTGTATTTGTGTTTGCAGACTTCTCTCCCAAAACCATGGCTCACATGCCCACCAGAATGTGATCTCTGGAGCCACACCACAGAACTCTGGCTGCCAACCCCAAGGACACTGTGCATATCAGATTTGCCCAAACCTTCCAGATTAGGAGAAACCTGTGTGGCCCCTGAGCCCACACCAATATTGCCGGCCACTCGGGATGGAAATGCGCAGTCTGAAACACCCTTATCACCTACATCCAGGGAAATAGCCAAGTCAATGATCGTGAGATAGACGATTGAACTAAAATGCCAGTAGGCTCTCAATGGAACCCCATTAGGTTTTTAGGCATCTGTCCTCAGGGGCCTGTTCTGAAATACCAATCTATGACACATCATATGGTCTCTGAGCCACACGACAGAACATTCCCTGTCCCCAGAAGAATACCATGCTCTTGGACCTGTGCCAAACCCTCAGGGTAGGAGAATCCTGCATGGCACCTTAGCAATCAGCACATTCTAAGTTCTCCCTGGTAACAAACAAGCATTGTGACCCATCTGCAAGAGATCCCATGTCAACTCAAGGCCTTGGCACTTTGTCCCAGAGCCACCAGAACGAATCTGCCATGTTCCTCAGCTGCAATTGTCAATGGAGGTGTGCTTTCCTGGCATCCATGCCGGAGAGCTCTTCTTCACAAACTTTCCACATGGGGAAACCTAGAGTAAACAAACCAGACTTCACCTACACTGTACAAAAAAATGTTACTTTTTGCAGCAGTTCACAGGCCTCAGCATGTGAACTCCTCCATGGCCTCTTTATACCACCCCTCCACTTGTCGGTCATCATAGACAAAAACTCTAGTGTGAGCAAGCATCTGACATCCACCCTTATTCCAGTGCTGGATATCTCGAGTAAACTGCTACAAATTGGAACTGCCTTCTGCTTGGCACTGAATTTAACCATAGCTTTTGTTTACAATTCCACCCAAAACTGACTGGTTCCCAAGCTCTCGTGATTGGGAAACCTGGAGCCACAACACAGCATTCTGCCTTCCCTATTGAATGAACAAATGCCTGGGAATCTTCCCAAGAAACTCCACATGAGGATCAATCTGCTCCGCCCTCGAATCTACTCTGATATAAAGGCTGCCATGGCCACTAGCGCTGTGTCTGACAGAGCCTGAGCCCCGACCGAGTTTTAGGCCTCATATCTAGCATTTGGGATTGCTATGGCCCAAGTACGTCATCTCCACCCATCCTTGGTATTCAGGCACCTATCTCGAGACCTTGCTGGAAACCCTGCCAATGGGGCAACCTGAAGCACAGAGGAACCTGACGGAAGAGAACTCATCCTTCCTCATGGCAGGACATTTGGCTGTTGGGTTGGGTGTCCAACTCTCTAAGAGGGAGCCAGATATATGACCAATGAGACCACTCCCACTCCTGAGGGCCGCCATGGGAGCAAACAGGCATTGTGAGACTCAGACTGAGCAAGCTTTCAAACAATCCCTCTCAGTTGCACCATCATGATCCCGCATTGCAGGCCTCATACACCCCTAGGTGCAAATCCTAACCCTTGGTGGGAAGTCCCAGATGCCCAGAAAAAGAGCCTGTATCTGGAATCCCTGTTTTGGGGCACCCATAAGATGGAAAACAACACTCTTCCCTTCCCCAAAAAAGCCACCAAACTATGAGCTGCACAGATCCATAGAGAGGAAAAGTTTCCCATGGACCCATGAGACTATACCTGCATTCCAAGGCCATCCTGGACACACAATATAGAGAGAAAAGCCTGTGCTACTGCCTTCCAGTCACCCTAATTACTCCTGACAAGCTGCACTCCAGGTCTACTCATTGGGCCTGTGATCACCTTTCCACTAACCATAACCCACATTTGTGTTTGCAGACTTCTCTCCCAAAACCATGGCTCATATGCCCTCCAGGACAGGGTCTCTGGATCCACAACACATGACTGGGCCTGCCATCCCCAAGGAAACTGTGCCCATCAAACCTGCCCAAACCTTCCAGTTTAGGAGAAACACGCAAGAGCCCTGAGCCCGACCCAATATTGTCGGCAGCACTGGACACAAATGCCAGTCTGAAACGCCCTGATCACCTACATCCAAGCAGACAGCCATTTCAATGTTCCTGGGTCAGAAGATTGTACCTGACATGCTCCTAGGACGTCATTGGAACACTAGATTAGGTTTTCAGGCATCTCTCCTCAGGGTCCTGTTCTGAAATACCAACTTAGGATACAACATGTGGTCCCTGAGCCACACAATAGAATATCTCCTGTCCCCAGTAGGAAACCATGCCCTTCGACCTGTGCCAAACCCTCAAGATTGGAGAATCCTGCACAGCACCTTAGACACCAGCACAAACTCTAGTTTGTGCGTTGACCCATACCACAAGCTTTCCATCTGCTGGACAGTCGAGTCCTGTTGAATGGCTCCAGGATGTCCCATACGGAAAGACTGGAGAGCAGGATTCGAAGGATGGATGCCTGTACAGCATACCTCACATTCCCATTGGCTCTTTGTGACAAGACATGTTTGAACTACTGGCTCTGGGGCGAGCTAACTAGGGGGCTGAATTGAAATGGACTCTCCTGCGGATGGGTCATATTGTGGGTTTGTGTGCATGGAGTCCTTGGAATATTTTGGCAGCTCAGGGGCCATGAAGTATTCGCCTAACCGAAGGGTGTAATATTGCTCCAATTAAAAAGAGATCCCTATGTGGAGATGAGACAGGTTCTCTTTGGTGCCTCAGAAAAGCCCCAGATACTGGTCTTCAAACCAGTTCTCTGAGTAGAGACACCTGGAAACCAAAGCTAGGGTTCAGATTAGAGCCTAGATGCCTGTCCGTTTCAATCTTCTGTCTCTGGGGACACTGTCTGAGTATCTAAGTGGAGATAGTTGCTCAGCTGGTGTCAGAGTGCCCCTCTTAGTCCATGGCCGAGGCATGGCCTTGGAGACCTTATTGGATTCTCCTAATCTCTAGGGTTGTGGCCAATGGATTGGGTACAGTTTTCTTGGAGAGGACTGGCACAGTCCTTCAGTGTGTCTCCATAGGCCCTAGCCTGGAGGGTGTGTGGGTCCGGGCTGTGGGCACAGAAGTCTGAAAACACAAACTCGGCTTGGGTGTGGAGCCGAGAGCATGGCAGGATGGACCCACAGACCGTGAGAGGAGATCCTCAGCTTATGAAAGAAGGGCAAATGGGAGGCAGTCACGCAAGCTTTTGTCTTTGGATGTTTTGTCTCCCATAGCCGTGGAATGTAGGGGTGACCTCAGGGGCTATGGAAGAGTCTCCCTCTCTGAGGAGTTGGTCCAGCTCTTAAGATTTTGGGGACATTTTGTGGGAAGGGTGGAGTCCTGCTGTCTGGCTCAGGTGTTCTTCCAGGAGAGGGACTCCAGATCACAGTCCTGGGTTTGAGCAAATGGAATACTCGAGCTCTTGTGAAGATTGGGATCATAGGGGCTTGGCAAGCCCCATATGCGGGCTCTTGGTCGAGGCCCTGAGAGATCTTACTTCGACATGGGGCCCATGCTGATGGTCCCAATGCGAGTTTGTACCCAAGGAGGCACTCAAGTTTAGGCTTGGCCTCAGGGGCCATGAAGGTTTCTCCTACACTGAAGGTATGACTCCATGCCAACAGCAAGCTTTCCAGCCATGGGGAAGGAGAAGATCTGATTTGTGCTTCAGTTACCCACGTTTGCCAGGATTTGATATAATATCTAGGGTCAGATGTCTGGAAACCCAGGTTGGGAAGAGATGACGGCATAAGGCCATGGCTTGTCTGATGTGCTTAGTGTGCAGCCAGCTGTTTCCTTGTCTGTCGGGACGTCAGGCTGTGTCAGACAGAGCATTACTGACCAGGGTAGCCTTTCCAGTTAGGGTGCGGTCGAGGCCAGAGCAGGTTGGTTCTCATTTGTGGTTTCTGGAGAGCCCCATAGGGCAACGTTTTTCTTCTGGTGGGCAGGCAGAAAACTGTGTTGTGGTTCTGGAATTCCCAGCGTGGAGGGCTTGTTTGCCAGGAGTGTGAAGAGGGAAGTCTGAAAACACAAGCTAGCGTTAGGTTTGGGGCCGAGGGCATGGCAGGCCCACTCTGCAGAGACTGAATCAAGATCTCCCGCATCTGAGGTCAGGGCGAGTATCAGACGTTGCCTCAGGTTGGAGTTTGTGTCCATTATGGCCCCTTCCTGAAGGGGGTGGGGGCGTCATGAGGCCAGGGAGGTTTCCCAACGCTGGGAGTTATGAGCTGCCCCAAACATCAAGGTTTCCTCTGTAGGACAGTCGAGTACTATGAGATGGTTCTAGGATGACCCCTACAGAAAGACTCGAGAGAAGGGGTCTAAGCATGAATGTCTGCAAATGCCACCTCACATTCCCACTGGCTGCTTGGGGCAAGGCAGGCTCAATCTGCAGGCTCTTGGGCGGGTTTCTCAGAGGGCTGAGTTGAAATGGACTCTCCTGAGGATGAGTCATACTGTGGGTTGGTGGCCATGGAGACCTTGGAATGTGGCGGGGGCTCAGGGACTCTGCAGGTTTCTCCAAACCGAAGGGTTTGACACAGCTCCAACAATGAAGCTTCCCATGTGGAGACGATAGTTGTTCTGTTTGGTGTCTCAGGAAAGCCCCAGATGCTGGTCTTCAAACCCAGGCCTCTGAGGAGTGACACCTGGAAACCAAAGCAAGAGTTCAGATTAGGGCCCAGGGGCCTGTCTGGTTCAATCTACTGTCTCTGCCGACATCTGTCTGTGTTTCTGCATGGAGGTAGTTGCTCAGCTTGTGTCAGGATGCCTTTGTCCAGAGTGGCTTATAGTAGTGGGATGTCCTCGGGGGCCTTGATGTTTCTCCTATTCTGTGGGGTTATGGGCAATGGAATGGGCATAGTCTCCTTGGAGAGAGCAGGACAGTCCTGTGGTGTGGCTCCAGAGGCCCCAGCCTGGCGGCTGTGTGGGCCAGGGCTGTGGGGACAGACATCCAAAAACACAAACTCGGCTGAGGTTTGGGGCTGAGGTTATGGCAGGAGTGATCTACAGTCCGTGAGGGGAGCTCATTGTGATTAGAAAGTAAGGCGAGTGAGAGGCGGTCGTTCAGGCTTATGTCTCTGGATGTTGTATTCATGATGGTCATTTAATGTAAGCATGGTCTCATGGGCCATGGAAGTCTCCCTCTCTGGTGATTTGTCCGGCTCCCAAGAGATTGGGGTCATTTTGTGGGAAGGGAGGAGTCCTGTTTTATGCCTCATGTGTCCACACAATAGAGGGATTCTAGAGCAGAGCACTGGGTACATACAACTGGAATACCCACCCTCTGGTTAGGCCTGGGGTCCTATGGGCATGGCAAGCCCATATGCAGATTCTTGGTCCAGCCACTGAGAGACGTTACTTGAATAGTGGACTCATGCTGAGGGTCACAATGTGTGTTTGTGCCCAAGGTGGTCCTCAATATTGGGCGGGACCTCATTGAGCTTGAAGGTTTCTCCTACAGTGAACCTTGGACATGCCAACCTCAGGGTTTCTTGCCATGGGGAAGGAGGAGTTTTGATTTCTGCATCACGTTCACCTCTGGGCACTAATTGGAGATAAGGTCTAGGTTCTGAAGCCTGAAAACCGAGGTTTGGAAGAGATGACGACCTAAGGCCATGACGGGTCCGATGTGTTCAGTTTGGGGCCAGCTTTCTAGGTGTCGTTCAGGAGGTCTGCACTCAGGCTGTGCCAGACAGTGCATTCGTGCCCAGATACGCTGTATAATTGGGGTACAGTTGAGTGGCATGCAGAAGATAATTATTTGGGGTTTCTCCGTAGCCCCATAAGGCAAAGTCTTTCTTCTGGAGGGCAGGCAGAGTGCTGCATTCTGGCTCCGGAACTGCCAAACTGGAGGCCTTGCGGCCAGGAATGCAAGGATGTAAGTCTGAGAACTGAAGCTTTGCTTTGGTTTCAGGGTGAGGAAATGACAGGCACACTCTGCAGAGCTGAATTTAGATTTCATGCATTTGAGGTCAGGGCGAGGTTCATATATTGGCTCAGGTTGGAGTTTCTGTCCATGATGACCCCTTCATGAAGGGGGGTCATCACACCGCCATTGGTGTTTTCCCATGATGGCAGTAGTGAGATGCTCCAAACCACAAGGATTTTCTGCGGGTCAGTTGAAACCTGTTGGATGGCTCCAGGGCATCCCATATGGAACAATTGCAGAGCAGGGTTGTAAGGATGGATGCCTGGGCATCCGGCCTTGCATTCCAATTGTCTCCTAGCGAAACGGCACGTTTGATTGCTGCCTATGATGTAGCAGCCGAGGGGGCTGAGTTGAAATGCATTCTCCTGAGGATCGGTCATAATGTGGGATTGTGTCCATGGAGACCTTGGAATGGGGCAGTGGCACCAGGGCTCTGAAGGATGCTCCTAACCAGAGGTTTTGACACAGCTCCAAGAAGCATTTTTCCCATGGGGAAACAAGATTTGTTCTCATTGGTGCTTCAGTAACCCCCAATATGCTGGTATTGGAAACCAGAACTCTGAGGAGAGATGCCTGGAAACCAAGGCAATGGATCTGATTAGGGCCTGGGGCCTGTCTGGTTTAATCTTCATCTCTCGGTTCATCTGTCTATGGGATTGAGTGGAGGTAGTTCCTCAGCTGGTGTCAGATTGCCCCTATTTGTCCTGGGCAGTCTACACTATTGGGATGGCCACTTTGACTTTGGAGGTTTCTCCTAATTTGCAAGTTTGTGGCCAATGAAATGGGCAGAATTCCTTTGGGGAGGGAAGGCACAATCCTGAGGTGTGGCTCTAGGGGCTCAAGCATGGAGGGTGTGTGGGTCAGAGCTGTGGGGACAGAAGTCTGAAAACAGAAACTCGTCTTGGGTTTGGGGACATAGGTATGGGAGGCCCGATCTACAGACCTTGAGCAGAACTCTTCAGGATATGAACAAAGAGTGAGTGTGAGGCACTTGCTCAGGCTTTTGACTCTGGATTTTGTGTCACTGATGGCCGTGGAATGTAGGGGCGTCCTCATGGACCATGGGTGAGACTTCCTCTATGGGGATTTGGATGATCCCAATATTTTGGGGTCATTCCGTGGGATGGGAGGAGTCCATTCTGTTTTTTTTTTTTTTTTTTTTTTGTTTTTTTACCTCAGGTGTGCCACTAAAGAGGGATTCCAGAGCAGAACCCTGGGAAGGGGCGACTGGACAACCCGAACTCTGTATAAGATTGGGGGCCTAAGGGCATGGCAATCCCCATATGGGGTACCTTGGTCCAGCCACTGAGAGGTCTTACTTGAGTACAGTGCTCACACTGAGGGTCACAATGCATGTTTGTGCCCAATGTAGGCATCAAGCATGGGCGGGGACTCATGGGCCATGCTTGATTCTCCTACACTGAACTTTGGACAACATACAAACCACAATGTTTCTTTCCATGGGGAAGGAGGAATTCTGATTTCTGCATCATGTTCACCCCTGGGCAGTGACTGGAGATAAGATCTAAGTTCTGAATCCAGAAAATCGAGGTTGGGATGAGATGATAACCTAAGGTCATGGAGGGTCCGATGTGCTCAGTGTGCGGTCAGCTTTCTGGGTGTTGTTCAGGAGGTATGGATTCAGGCTGTGTCAGACAATGCATTAGTGCCCAGGTTAGAATGTATAATTTGGGTACAGTTGAGTTCCATGTAGGTTCATCCTCATTTATTGTGTCAGGGAAGCTCACTGGGGCAACATTTTTCTTCTGGTGGGCAGGCAGAGTGCAGCATTGTGGGTCCAGAATTGCCAAACTTGAGGGCGTCGGGACCAGGAGTGTGAGGACGTAAGTCTGAGATTATAAGCTAAACTTAAGTTTCAGGGCGAGGGCACGGCAGGCACCCTCTGCAGATCCGAATCAAAATCTCATTCATCTGAAGTCAGGACGAGGATCAGACTTAGGCGCAGGTTGGAGTTTCTGTCCATGATGGCCCCTTCATCAAAGGGGTGGAATCTCGAGGCCATGGAGGTTTTCCCACGTTGGGAGTTGTGGGATGCTCCAAACTGCAAGGATTCCTTCTGCGGGAAAATTGAGACCTGTTGGATGGCTCCAGGACATCCCATATGGAATGACTCCAGAGCCGGGTTCTAAGGATGGATGCCTGAGAAGACTGCCTCTTACACCAATTGTCTCCCTGCCACAAGACAGGTACGATCTGATGGCTATGCAGGAGCAATCGTGGGAGCTGAGTTGAAATGGACTCTCCTGAAGATGGGTCTTAATGTGTGTTTGTGTCCATGAGGACGTTGGAATGGGGTGGTGGCCCCAGGGCTCTAAAGGATTCTAACCGGAGATTTTGAAACCACTCGAAAGAGCAAGTTTTCCATGTGGAGACAAGATTTGTTCTAATTGGTGCCTCAGGAAACCCACATATGCTGGTTTTAGAAGCAGGCCTCTGAGGAGAGATACATAGAAACCACAGCAATGCATCCAATTAGGTCCTAGGAACCTCTCTGGTTCAATCTTCTTCTCTGTCGACATCTGTCTATTTTATGAAATGGAGGTAGTTGCTCAGCTGGTGTCAGACCGCTCCTGTTTGTCCGGGCGGCCTACACTATAGGGATGGCCTCGGGGACTTTGGAGGTTTCTCCTAAATTGTATGATTATGGACAATGGCATGGGCAGAATTCCTGTGGAGTGGGCAGGCACAGACCTGATGTGTGGCTCCAAGGGCCCAGCCTTGAGGGTGTGTGGGCAAGGACTGTGGGGACAGATGTCTGAAAAAACAAACTCAGCTTAGCTTTGGGGACGTAGGTATGGCAGGTCCGATTTACAGACTATGAGGAGAACTTTTTGGGATATGAATAAAGGGTGAAAGTGTGACACTTGTCAGGCTTTTGCCCCTGGATTTTGTGTCAATGATGGCTGTGGAATGTCAAGGAGTCCTCATGGGCCATGGAAGAGTCTTTCTCTCTGTGGATTTGGCCAGATCCCAATTGTTTTGGGTTAATCTGTGGGATTCAGTTTTGTTAACTAAGGTGTCCCACCAAAAGAGGGATTCCAGAGCAGAGCCCTGGACAACAAGAAATCTAACTAAAAATACGGGCCTAGGGGCATGGCAAGCCCAATATGCCTTCTAATGGTCCAGCCACTGAGAGGCCTTCATTGAGGACAGAACTCATGCTGAGGGTCACAATGCGTGTTTATGCCCTCGTGGTACTCAAGCATGGGTGGGGACTCATGGTGCATGCTTGTTTCTCCTACACTGAATGATAGTCAACATGTCAACCACATGAGTTCTTGCCATGGGGAAGTATTAATTCTGATTTCTGCATGTCATTCACCCCTGGGCAGTGATTGGAGATAAGGTCTACGTTGTGAAGTCTGAAAACCGAGGTTGGGAAGAGATGACGACCTAAGACCATGTTGGGTCCGATATGCTCAGCGTGGAGCCAGCTGTCTGGGTGTTGGTCGGGAGGTCCAAGCTTGGGCTGTGTCAGACAGGGCCTTAGTGCCCAGGGTAGATTGTATAATTGGGGTACAACTGAGTGCCGTGCAGGTTGATCTTTATTTGGCATTTCTGGGTAGCCCCAAGGGCAATGTTTTTCTTCTGGAGAACAGGCAGAGTGCTGCATTGTGGCTCCGGAATTTCCAAAGTGGATGCCTTGTGGACGGGGAGTGTGAGGACGGAAGTCTGAGAACACATGTTAGGCGTAGGTTCTGGGCGAGGGCACGGCAGGCACCCTCTGCAGATCTGAATCGGGATATCATGAATCTGAAGTCAGGGCGAGGATCAAACCTAGGCTTAGGTTTGAATTTCTGTCCATTCTGGTCACTTTATGAAGGGGACAGCATCTCCAGTCCATGGAGGTTTACCCACAATGGAAGTTGTGAGATGCTCCAAACAACAAAGATTCCTTCTGATCAACAATTGAGACCTTTTGTATCACTCCAGTACATACCATACAGAATGACACCAGAGCAGGGATCTAAGGATGGATGCATGGGAAGCCCGCCTCACATTGCAGTTGTCTCCTAGCAAATAGACAGGTTTGATATGCTGGCTCTGTCAGAGCAACCAAGGGGGCTGAGTTGAAATGGACTCTCCTGAGGATGGATGCTAATGTGGGTTTGTGTCCATGGAGACCTTGGAATGGGGCGTTGGTGCATGGGCCCTGAAGGATTCTCCTAACCGGAGGTTTTGAGACATCTCCAAAGGACAAGTTTCCCATGTGGAGACGAGATTTGTTCTGATTGGTGCCTCAGGAAACCCCCATATACTGTTATTGGAATATAGGCCTCTGAAGAGAAATAACTGGAAACCAAAGCAATGGCTCCATTTAGAGCCTAGGGGCCTGTCCGGTTGAATCTTCTTCTCTGTGTACATCCATCTAAGGTATTAGTGGAGTTAGATGCTCAGCTGGTGTCAGATGGCCCTTGTTTGTCCCAGGCGGCCTACACTATTGTGAAGGCCTTGGGGACTTTGGAGGTTTCTCCTAATTTTATGATTATGGACAATGGAATGGGCAGAATTCCCGTGGAGAGGGAAGGCACAGTTTTGATGTGGCTCCAGGGGCCCCAGCCTGCAGGGTGTGTGCACCAGGACTGTGGAGACAGAAGTCTAAAACACAAACTCAGTTTAGGTTTAGGGACGTAGGTATGGCAGGCCCGATCTACAGACCGTGAGGAGAATTCTTCCGGATATGAAGAAAGAGAGATTGTGAGGCACTTGTTCAGGCTTTTGTTTCTGGATTTTGTGTCAACGATGGGCGTGGAATGTCGGGGAGGCCTCATGGGCCATGGACGAGTCTTCCGCTCTGTGGATTTGGCCCGATTCCAATTGTTTTGGGTCAAACTGTGGGATGGGAGGAGTCCTTTCAGTTTTGTTACCTCAGGTGTCCCACCAAAAGAGGGATTCCAAAGCCGAGCCCTGGGGAGGGGAGACTGGACAACCAGAAATCTGGTTAAAAATTGGGGCCTAGGGGCATTGCAAGCCCAATATGCTGTCTTTTGGTCCAGCCGCTGAGAGGCCTTACTTGAGAACTGGGCTCACGTTGAGGGTCACAATGCATGTTTGTGACCGACTTGGTCCTCAAGCATCTGCAGGGCCTCATGGGCCACACTGGTTTCAACTACACTTTACGTTGGACAACATGCCAACCACAAGGTTTCTTGCCATGGGGAAGGAGTTCTGATTCCTGCATCATGTTCAACCCTGGGTGGTGACTGGAGATAAGGTTTAGGATCTGAAGCCTGAAAACCGAGGTTGGAAAGAGATGATGACCTAAGGCCATGGCGGGTCTGATGTGCTCAGTGTGTGGCTATCTGGGTGGGTGCGAGCCAGGAGGTTCAGTCTCAGGCTGTGCCAGAAAGGGCAGTAGTGCCCAGGGCAGCCTGTATAATTGGGGTCCAGTCAAGTGGCATGCAAGTTGATCCTCATTTGGGGAATCTGGGTAGCCCCAGAGGGCAAAGTTTTTCTTCCGGAAAGCAGGCAGAGTGCTGCCTTGTAGTTCTGGAATTGCCAAACTGGAGGGCTTGTGGGCCAGGAATGTGAGGATGGAAGTTGAGAACACAAACTAGACTTACGTTTCTGGGCAAGGGCACAGCAGGCACACTCTGCAGAGCTGAATCAAGATGTCCTGCATCTGAAGTCAGGGCGAGGATCAGACGATCGCTCAGGTTGGAGCTTCTGTCCCTGATGGCCCCTTCATGAAGCGCAGGGGGCGGGATCACGAGGCCATGGAGGTTTTCCCACGATGGGAGTTGTGAGATGCTCCAAACAGTAAAGATTCTTCTGCGGGACTATTGAGACCTGTTGGTTGGCTCCAGGACTTCCCATACAGCATAATTCTGAGAATGGTTCTAAGTATGGATGTCTGGGAAGCCTGCCTCTCATTCCAATCATCTCCTAGCGACAAGACGGGTTAGATCTGCTGGATCAGGGGGAGCAACTGAGGGGGCTGAGTTGAAATGGACTCTCCTGTGGATGGGTCCTAATGTGGGTGTGTCTCCATGGAGACCTTGGAATGAGGCGCTGGCACCGGGAACCTGAAATGTCCTTCTAACCAGAGGCTTTGAGAGAGCTCCAACATGCAAGTTTCCCATGTGTAAACGAGATTTGTTCTGATGGGTGCCTCAGGAAAAGCCCTCAGCTGGTATTGGAAACCAGGCTTTTGAAGAGACATGCCTGTAAACCAAAGCTATGGATCCCATTATGGCCTGGGGTCCTGTCTGGTCAATCTTCTTCTCTGGGGACATCCATCTATGGTATGAGTGGAGGTAGATGCTCAGCTGGTGTCAGACGGCCCTTTATTGTCCCGGACAACCTACACCATTGGTATGGCCTCAGGGAATTTGGAGGTTTCTCCTAATTTGTATGGTTTTGGATAATGGAATGGGCAGAATTCCCATGGATTGGTAAGGCACAGTCCTAATGTGTGGTTCCAGGGGCCCAGCCTGGAGGGTGTGTGGCCCAGGACTTTGAGGACAGAACTCAAAAAACACAAACTCAGCTTAGGTTTGGGGACGTAGGTATGGCACGGTCGAACTACAAATCATGAGAAGAACTCTTCAGGATATGAAGAAAGAGCGAGTCTGAGGCGCTTGCTTAGGCTTTTGTCTCTGGATTTTGTATCAGCGATGGCCGTGGAATGTCGGGGAGGCCTCATGAGCCATGGACGAATCTTCCTCTCTGTGGATTTGGCCCTATCCCAATTCTTTTTCCTGAATCTGTGGAATGGGAGGACTCCTTTAAGGTTTGTTACCTGAGGTGTCCCACCAAAAGAGGAATTCCAAAGCAGAGCCCTGGGCAAGAGTGAAGGGACAACCCGAACTTGGTTAAAAATTGGGGTCTAGGGGCATGGCAAGCCCAATATGCTCTTTCTTCATGCAGCCACTGAGAGGCCTTGCCTGAGGACCGGGCTCAGGCTGAGGGTCACAATGTGTGTTTGAGACCAATGTGGCCCTCAAGCGTGGGCTGGGTCTCATGTGCCACACTGGTTTCAACTACACTGAAAGTTGGACAACATGCCAACCACGAGGTTTCTTGCCAAGGGAACGAGTTCGGATTTCTGCAACATTTTCAAACCTGGGCAGTGATTGGAGATAAGGTCAAGGTTCTGAAGCCTGAAAACCGAGGTTGGGTAGAGATGACGACCTATGGCCATGGCGGGTCCGATGTGCTCAGTGTGTGGCCAGCTGTCTGGGTGGGGCCAGGAGTTCCAGGCTCAGGCTGTGTCAGAATGGGCAATTGTGCCCACTTCAGCCTATATATTTGGTGTACAGCCAAATGGCGTGCAGGTTGATCCTCATTTGGGGTTTCTGGGTAGCCCCAGAGGGCAATGTTCTTCTTCCAGGGAGCAGGCAGAGTGCCGCATTGTACTTCTGGATTGCCAAACTGGAGGGCTTATGGGCCGGTAGTCTGAGGACGGAACTCCGAGAACACAAGCAAGGCTTAGGTTTTATGTGTGAGGACATGGCAGACCTGAATCGAGAACTCTTGCACCTGAAGTCAGGTTGAGCATCAGACGATGCCTCAGGTTTGACTTTCTGTCCCTGATGGCCCCTTCATAAAGGGGGGGAATCACGAGGCCGTGGGGGTTTTCCCACCATGGGAGTTGTGAGAAGCTCCAAACTGCAAAGATTCTACTGTGGGACAATTGAGACCAGTTGGTTGGCTCCAGGCCAACGATTCTGAGCAGGGTTCTAAGGATGGATGGCTGGGTAGCCCACCTCGCATTCCAATATTCTCCTAGCTACAAGACAGGCTAGATCTGTTGGATCTCGGGGAGCAACCGAGGACGCTGAGTTTAAATGGACTCTCCTGTGGATGGGTCCTAATATGTTTTTGTGTCTATGGAGACTGTGGCATTAAGCGGTGGCACTAGGGCCCTGAAGGCTTCTCCTAAACAGAGGTTTGACACAGGTCCACCATGCAAGTTTCCCATGTGTAGAGGAGATTTGTTCTGATGGGTGAGTCAAGAAACAGCCATATTCTGGTATTGAAATCCAGGCCTCTGAGGAGAGATGCCTGGAAAACAAAGCAATGAATCCGATTAGTGCCTAGGGGCCTGTTGGTTTCTTTTTACCTCGGGCGACATCTATCTATGGGTCAGAGTGCAGGTAGGTGCTCAGATGAACTCAGATTGCCCGTGTTTGTCCTTGGAAGCCAACACTATGGGATGGCCTCAGGGAATTTAAAGGTTTATACTTTTAGTTGCGTTGTCGCCATTGGAATGGGCTCACACAATTCCCTTGCGAGGGCAAGAACAGTCCTCAGGTTTGGCTTCAGGGGCCTGAGCCTATAGGGTGTGTAGGCCAGGGCTGTTTGGACAGTTGTCTGAAAACACAAACTCGACTTCTATTTCGGGTCATAGGTAGAGCAGGACTCATCTACAGACCATGAGGAGAACATTTTGGTATATGAAAAAAGGGCGAGTGTGAGGCTATTGCTCATGTTTTTGTCTCTGCATATCATGTCACTCATGGTCGTGAAATTTCCGGGTGACTTCATGGGAAATGGACGAGTCTTACTCTCTGGAGATTTGGCCCCTTCCAAAGAGGTTGGGGTCATTCTGTGGGATGGAAGAAGTCGTTTTTTTTTGTTGTTGTTGCTTTGTTTTGTTTCATTTTTTAACCTCCGTTGTCCCACCACATGAGGAATTCCAGAGTAGAGCTCTGGGGAGGGGTGACTGAACAACCAGAAATCTGCTTAAAAATTGGGGCCTAGGGCTATGTCAAGCCCATTATGACATCTAGTGATCCAGGCTCTGAGAGGACTTACTAGAGGACAGGACTCACCCTGAGGGTCACAATGCATATTTATGCCCTCGTCGCACTCAAGAATAGGCGGGCCTCAGGGTGAATGCTAGTTTCTCCTACAATGAACGTTGGACAACATGCCAACCACAAGGTTTCTTGCCATGTGTAAGGAGAAGTTCTGATTTCTGCATCACACTCACCCCCAGGCAGAGATAAAGTCTAGTTTCTGAGGCCTGAAAACTGAGGTAGGGAAGAGATGAGGACCTAAGGCCATGGCGAGTCTGATGTGCTCAGTGTGCGGTCAGCTGTCTGGGTGTTGGTCAGGAAGTCCGGGCTCAGGTTTTGTCAGACAGTGCATTAGTGCCCAGGTTAGACTATATAATTCGGGCAAAGTCGAGTACCGTGTAGGTTTATCTTCATATAAGGTGCCTTGGCAGCTCTTTAGGCAATATTTTTTTTTCCAGAAAGCAGGCCATGTGCTTAATTGTGGGACTGGATTTACCAATCATGAGGGCTTTGAGGCCAGGAGAGTGAGGTCGGAATTCTGAGAACAAAAGTTATACTTGGGCTCAGGGCAAGGGCACGGCAGGTACCCCCTGCAGATCTGAACCAATATCTCATCCATTTCAAGTCAGGGAGAGAATTAGACTTTGGCTTAGGTTGGAGTTTCTGTGCCTGACGGCTCATTCATGAAGGGAGCGGAATCTCGTGTCCATGGAGTTTTTCCCACGTGGGAGTTGTGGGTTGCCCCCTTCAAGAATTCCTTCTGCGGGACAATTGAGACCTTTGGGCAGCTCCAGGACATCCCATATGGAGTGACTCCATAGCACCGTTCGAGGGAGGATGCCTGGGAAGCCAGCCTCGCATTCCAATTGTCTCCTAGCAACAAGCCAGTTTAGATCTGATGGCTCTGCGGGAGCAACCGGGGTGACTGACTTGTAATGGACTTTCCTCAGGATGGGCCCTAATGTGTCTTTGTGTCCATGGGGCCTTGGAATGGGGCCGTGGCACCGGGACCCTGAAGTATTCTCCTAAGCTTTTGACAGAGCTCGATGCACATGTTTCCTTGTGGAGACGAGATTTGTTCTGATTGCTACCTCAGGAAAACACCTATGCTGGTATTGGAATCCAGGCTTTTGAGGAGACATGCCTCTCACCAAAGCAATGGATCCGATTGGCCAGGGTCCTGTCTGGTTCAATCTTCTTCTCTGAGGACATCCATCTATGGTATGAGTGGAGGTTGATGCTCAGCTGCTATCAGACCGCGCTTGTATGTCACGGGCGACATGCCCTATTGGGATGGCCTCAGGGATTTGGAGGGTTCTCCTAATTTTACGGTTTTGGACAATGGAATGGGCAGAGTTCCCATGGATTGGGTAGGCACAGTCCTTATGTGTGGCCCCAGGGACCGCAGCCTGGAGGGTGTGTGGCCCAGGACTTTGAGGACAGAAGTCTGAAAACATAAACTCAGCTTAGGTTTGGAGACGTAGGTATGGCAGGCCCGATCTATAAACCATGAGAAGAACTCTTCAGGATATGAAGAAAGAGCGAGTCTGAGGTGCTTGTTCAGTCTTTTGTCTCTAGATTCGGTATCAGCGATGGCCGTGGATTGTCTGGGAAACCTCATGGGCCATGGACGAATCTTCCTCTCTGTGGAATTGGACCGATCCCAATTCTTTTTCGTCAATCTGTGGAATGGGAGGTCTCCTTTCAGGTTGGTTACCTTAGGTGTCCCGCCAAAAGAGGAATTCCAAAGAAGAGCCCTGGGGAAAAGCGAAGGGACAACCCGAATTATGGGTAAAATTTGGGGCCTAGGGGCATGGCAAGCCCAATATGCTGTCTCTTCATCCAGCCACTGAGAGGCCTTACCTGAGGACTGGGATCAGGCTGAGGGTCACAATGTGTGTTTGTGACCAATGTGGCCCATAAACATGGGCGGGGCCTCATGGGCCACACTGGTTTCAACTACAATGAACATTGGAAAACATGCCAACCACATGGTTTCTAGCCACGGGGAAGGAGTTGTGATTTCTGCATCACTTACAAGCCTGGGCAGTGATTGGAGATAAGGTCTAGGTTCTGAGACTTGACAACCGAGGTTGGGAAGAGATGACGACCTAAGGACATGGCTCGTCCGGCGTGCTCAGTGTTCGACCAGCTTTCTGGGTGGGGCCAGGAAGTCCAGGCTCAGGCTGTGTCAGAATGGGCAATAGTGCCTAGGTCATCCTATATATTTGGGGTACAGTCGAATGGCATGCAGGTTGATCCTCCTTTGGAGTTTCTGGGTAGCCCCACAGGGCTATGTTTTTCTTCCTGAAGGCTGGCAGAGTGCTGCATTATAGTTCTGGTTTGCAAACTGGAGGGCTTGTGGGCCAGTAGTCTGAAGACGGAAATCTGATAACACAAGCTAGGCTTAGGTTTCTGGGTGAGGACAAGGCAGGAACAATCTACAGACCTGAATCGAGATCTCGTGCTTCTAAAGTCAGGGTGAGGATCAGAAGATCGCTCAGGTTGGTGTTTCTGTCCCTGATGGCCCCTTCATGAAGGGGAGGGGTCTCGAGTTCGTGGGGGTTTTCCCACGATGTTAGTTGTGAGAAGGTCCAAACTGCAAAGATTCTTGTGCAGGACAATTGAGACATGTTGGTTGGCTCCAGGGCAACGATTCCGAGCAGGGTTCTAAGGATGGATTCCTGGGTAGCCCACCTTGCATTCCAATTGTGTCCTAGCAACAAGACAGGTTATATCTGCTGGATCTGGGCGAGCAATCTGGATCTGGGTTGAAATGGACTCTCCTGTGGATGGATCCTAATATGTTTTTGTGTCTATGGAGACCTTGGAATGAAGGGGTGGCACTGGGGTCCTGAAGGGTTTTTTCAAACAGAGGCTTTGACACAGCTCCAACGTGCAAGTTTCCCATATGTAGATGAGATTAGTTCTGACGGATGAGTCAGGAAACAGCCATATGCTGGTATTGAAATCCAGGCCTCTGAGGAGAGATGACTGGATACCACAGCTATGGATCCGAATAGGGCCTAGGGGCCTGTTCGTACATTTTTACCTCTGGGGACATCAGTCTATGCGTCTGAGAGCATGTAGGTGCTCAGATGGGCTCAGATTGCTCCTGTTTGTCCTGGGAAGCCACCACTATTGGGATGGCCTCAGGGAGTTTGCAGGTTTATCCTATTAGTAGGTTGTGGCCATTGGAATGGGCACATACAATTCCCTTGTAGAGGGCAAGTACAGTCCTCAGGTTTGGCTCCAGGGGCCTGAGCCTGTAGGGTGTGTAGGCAGAGCTGTTTGGACAGTCTGAAAACACAAACGCGGCTTATGTTTCAGGTCATAGGTATGGCAGGATTGATCTACAGACCATGAGGAGAACTCTTCGGGATATGAATAAGGGGCGAGTGTGAGGCTCGTGCTCAAGTTTTTGTCTCTGGATATCGTGTCACTCATGGTCGTGAAATTTCCTGGTGACTTCATGGGAAATGGACGAGTCTTACACTCTGGGGGTTTGGCCCCGTACAAGGAGTTTTGGGTCATTCTGGGGATGGAAGAAGTCCGTTTTGTTGTTGTTGTTGATTTGCCTTGTTTTGTTTTTTAACCTCAGGTGTCCCACCAAATGGGGGATTCCAGAGTAGAGCCCTGGGGAGGGCCGACCGGACAACAAGAAATGTGGTTAAAAATTGTGGCCTAGGGACATGTCAAGCACATTATGACATCTAATGGTCGAGCCACTGAGAGGACTTACTAGAGCACAGGACTCACGCTGAGGGTCACAATGCGTGTTTATGCCCACTTCGCAAACAAGAATGGGCAGGGCCTCATGGTGAATCCTGGTTTCTCGTACACTGAACGTTGGACAACATGCCAACCATAAGGTTTCTTGCCATGGGTAAGGAAGAGTTCTGATTTCTGCATCACAGGCACCACTGGGCAGTGATTGGAGATAAGGTCTAGGTTCTGAAGCCTAAAAACTGAGGTAGGGAAGAGATGATGACCTAAGGCCATGGCGGGTCTGATGTGCTCAGTGTGCGGTCAGCTGTCTGGGTGTTGGTCAGGAGATCCGGGCTCAGGTTGTGTCAGAGAGTGCATTAGTGCCCAGTTTAGACTATATACTTTGGGTACATTCGAGTGCCATGTAGATTTATCCTCATATAAGTTGTCTGGGCAGCTCGTTAGGCAAAATTTGTTTTCTAGAGGGCAGGCAGAGTGCTTAATTGTCGGTCCGGAATTTTAAACTTGAGGGATTCGTGTCCAGGAGTGTGAGGACGGAAGTCTGAGAACACAAGCTAGACTTGGGTTTCAGGGTGAGGACACGGCAGGTACCACTGTAGATCTGAACCTATATCTCATGCATCTGAAGTCAGGGCGAGGATCAGACGTTGGCTCAGGTTGGAGTTTCTGTGCATGACGGACCCTTCATGAAGGGAGCGGAATCTCAAGGCCATGGAGTTTTTCCCACGTTGGGAGTTGTGGGATGCCCACTTCAAGGATTCCTTCTGCGGGACAATTGAGACCTGTTGGGCAGCTTCAGGACATCCCATATGGAATGACTCCAGGGCACTGTTCGAGGTTGGATGCCTGGGAAGCCGGCCTCACATTCCAATTGTCTCCCAGCAACAAGACAGTTTAGATCTGATGGCTCTGCGGGAGAAACCGGGGTGGCTGACTTGAAATGGACTTTCCTGAGGATGGGTCCTAATGTGTGTTTGTGTCCATGAGGGCCTTAAAATGGGGCGGTGGCACCGAGACCCTGAAGTATTCTCCTAAGCTTTTGACATAGCTCGATGCACAAGGTTCCTTGTGGAGACGAGATTTGTTTTGATGCGTGCCTCAGGAAAACCTCTATGCTGGTATTGGAATCCAGGCTTTTGAGGAGACATGCCTGTAATCCAAAGCAATGTATCCGATTATGGCCTAGGGTCCTGTCTGGTTCAATCTTCTTCTCAGGGGACATCCATATATGGTATGAGTGGAGGTAGATGCTCAGCTGGTATCAGACCGCCCTTGTTTGTCCTGGGCGACCTGCACTATTGGGATGGCCTCAGCGATTTGTAGGGTTCTCCAAATTTTACTGTTTTGGACAATGGCATCGGCAGTATTCCCATGGATTGGGTAGGCACAGTCCTACTGTGTGACTCCAGGGGCCCCAGCCTGGAGGGTGTGTGGCCCAGGACTTTGAGGACAGAAGTCTGAAAACACAAACTCAGCTTAGGTTTGGGGACGTAGGTATGGCAGGCCCGATCTATAAACCATGAGAAGAACTCTTCCGGATATGAAGAAAGAGTGAGTCTGAGGGGCTTGCTCAGGCTTTTGTCTCTGGATTTTGTATCAGAGATGGCCGTGGAATGTCGGGGAGGCCTCATGGGCCATGGACGCATTTTCCTCTCTGTGGATTTGGCCCGATCCCAATTGTTTTTCGTCAATCTGTGGAATGGGAGGACTCCTTTCAGGTTTGTTACCTCAGGTGTCCCGCCAAAAGAGGAATTCCAAAGAAGAGCCCTGGGGAAAAGTGAAGGGAGAACCCGAACTATGGGTAAAATTTGGGGCCTAGGGGCATGGCATGCCCAATATGCTATCTCTTCATCCAGCCACTGAGAGGCCTTATTGAGGACTGGGATCAGGGTGAGGGTCACAATGTGTGGTTTTGACCAATGTGGCCCACAAACATGAGCGGGGCCTCATGGGCCACCCTGGTTTCAACTACACTGAACGTTGGACAACATGCCAACCACATGGTTTCTTGCCACGGGGAAGGAGTTGTGTTTTCTGCATCACTTTCAAGCCTGGGCAGTGATTGGAGATAAGGTCTAGGTTCTGAAACTTGACAACCGAGGTTGGGAAGAGATGACGACCTAAGACCATGGCGGGTCCGATGTGCTCAGTGAGCGGCCAGCTTTCTGTGTGGGGCCAGGTAATCCAGGCTCAGGCTGTGTCAAAAGGGCAATAGTGCCCAGGTCAGCCTATATATTTGGGGTACAGTCGTATGGCGTGCAGGTTGATCCTCTTTTGGAGTTTCTGGGTAGCCCCAGAGGGCAATGTTTTTCTTCCTGAGGGCAGGAAGAGTGCTGCATTATAGTTCTGGTTTTCAAACTGGAGGCTTGTGGTCCAGTAGTCTGAGGAAGGAAATCTGAGAACAAGCTAGGCTTAGGTTTCTGGGTGAGGACAAGGCAGGAACAATCTACAGACCTGAATCGAGATCTCGTGCTTATGATGTCAGGGCGAGGATCAGAAGATCGCTCAGGTTGGAGTTTCTGTCCCTGATGGCCCTTCATGAAGGGGCGGGGGGGTCATGAGGCCGTGGGGGTTTTCCCACGATGTTAGTTGTGAGAAGCTCCAAACTGCAAAGATTCTTCTGCAGGACAATTGAGACCTGTTGGTTGGCTCCAGGGCAACGATTCCGAGCAGGGTTCTAAGGATGGATGGCTGGGTAGCCCACCTCGCATTCCAATTGTGTCCTAGCAACAAGACAGGTTAGATCTGCTGGATCTGGGGGAGCAACCCAGGAGGCTGAGTTGAAATAAACTCTCCTGTGGATGGGTCCTAATGTCTTTTTGTGTCTATGGAGACGTTGGGATGTAGCGGTGGCACTGGGGTCCTGAAGGGTTTTTCCAAACAGAGGCTTTGACACAGCTCCAACGTGCAAGTTTCCCATATGTAGATGAGATGTTTTCTGATGGGTGAGTCAAGAAACAGCCATACGCTGGTATTGAAATCCAGGCCTCTGAGGAGAGATGACTGGATACCACAGCAATGGATCCGAATAGTGCCTAGGGGCCTGTTCGTTCCTTTTTACCTCTGGGGACATCAGTCTATTCGTCTGAGTGCAGGTAGGTGCTCAGATGAGCTCAGATTGCCCCTGTTTGTCCTGGGAAGCCACCACTATTGGGATGGCCTCAGGCAGTTTGGAGGTTTATCCTATTAGTAGGGTTGTGGCCATTGGAATGGGCACATACAATTCCCTTGTAGAGGGCAAGTACAGTCCTCAGGTTTGGCTCCAGGGGCCTGAGCCTGTAGGGTGTGTAGGCCAGAGCTGTTTGGACAGTTGTCTGAAAACACAAACGCGGCTTATGTTTCGGGTCATAGGTATGGCAGGACTGATCTACAGACCATGAGGAGAACTCTTCAGGATATGAAAAAAGGGCGAGTGTGAGGCTCGTGCTCAAGTTTTTGTCTCTGGATATCGTGTCACTCATGGTCGTGAAATTTCCGGGTGACTTCATGGGAAATGGACGAGTCTTACTCTCTGGGGTTTTGCCCCGTCCCAAGAGTTTTGGGTCATTCTTGGGATGGAAGAAGTCCGTTTTGTTGTTGTTGTTGTTGATTTGTTTTGTTTTGTTTTTTAACCTCAGGTGTCTCACCAAATGAGGTATTCCAGAGTAGAGCCCTGGGGAGGGCCGACCAGACAACCAGAAATCTGGTTAAAAATTGTGGCCTAGGGACATGTCAAGCCCATTATGACATCTAATGGTCGAGCCACTGAGAGGACTTACTAGAGCACAGGACTCACGCTGAGGGTCACAATGCGTATTTATGCCCTCTTCGCACTCAAGAATTGGCGGGGCCTCCGGGTGAATGCTGGTTTCTCCTACACTGAACGTTGGACAACATGCCAACCACAAGGTTTCTTGCCATGGGTAAGGACAAGGTCTGATTTCTGCATCACAGGCACCCCTGGGCAGTGTTTGGAGATAAGGTCTAGGTTCTGAAGCCTGAAAAACCGCAGTTGGGAAGAGATGATAACCTAAGGCCATGGCGGTTCTGATGTGCTCAGTGTGCGGTCAGCTGTCTGGGTGTTGGTCAGGAGGTCCGAGCTCAGGTTGTGTCAGACAGTGCATTAGTGCACAGGTTAGACTATATACTTTGGGTATAGTCGAATGCCATGTAGATTTATCCTCATATAAGGTGCCTGGGCACTCATTAGGCCAAATTTTTTTTTCTAGAGGGCAGGCAGAGTGCTGCATTGTGGGTCTGGAATTGCGAAACTTCCGGGCTTCGCGCCTGGAGTGTGAGGACGGAAGTCTGAGAACACAAGCTAGACTTGGGTTTCAGGGCCAGGGCACGGCAGGTACCCCTGTAGATCTGAACCTATATCTCATGCATCTGAAGTCAGGGCGAGGTTCAGAAGTTGGCTCAGGTTGGAGTTTCTGTGCATGACGGCCCCTTCATGAAGGGAGCGGAATCTCGAGGCCATGGAGGTTTTCCCACGTTGGGAGTTGTGGGATGTCCCCTTCAAGGATTCCTTCTGCGGGACAATTGAGACTTGTTGGGCAGCTCCAGGACATCCCATATGGAATGACTCCAGGTCACCGTTCGAGGATGGATGCCTGGGAAGCCCGCCTCGCATTCCAATTGTCTCCTAGCAACAAGACAGTTTAGATCTGATGGCTTAGCGGGAGAAACCGGGGTGGGTGACTTGAAATGGACTTTCCTGAGGATGGGTCCTAATGTGTGTTTGTGTCCATGAGGGCCTTAAAATGGGGCGGTGGCACCGGGACCCTGAAGTATTCTCCTAAGCTTTTGACATAGCTCGATGCACAAGGTTCCTTGTGGAGACGAGATTTGTTTTGATGGGTGCCTCAGGAAAACCTCTATGCTGGTATTGGTATCCAGGCTTTTGAGGAGACATGCCTGTAATCCAAAGCAATGTATCCGATTATGGCCTAAGGTCCTGTCTGGTTCAATCTTCTTCTCAGGGGACATCCATCTATGGTATGAGTGGAGGTAGATGCTCAGCTGGAATCAGACCGCCCTTGTTTGTCCCGGGCGACCTGCACTATTGGGATGGCCGCAGGGATTTGGAGGGTTCTCCAAATTTTACTGTTTTGGACAATGGCATCGGCAGAATTCCCATGGATTGGGTAGGCACAGTCCTAATGTGTGACTCCAAGGGCCCCAGCCTGGAGGGTGTGTGGCCCAGGACTTTGAGGACAGAAGTCTGAAAACACAAACTCAGCTTAGGTTTGGGGACGTAGGTATGGCAGGCCCGATCTATAAACCTTAAGAAGAACTCTTTCGGTTATGAAGAAAGAGCGAGTCTGAGGCGCTTGCTCAGGCTTTTGTCTCTGGATTTTGTATCAGAGATGGCCGTGGAATGTCGGGGAGGCCTCATGGGCCATGGACGCATTTTCCTCTCTGTGGATTTGGCCCGATCCCAATTGTTTTTCGTCAATCTGTGGAATGGGAGGACTCCTTTCAGGTTTGTTACCTCAGGTGTCCCGCCAAAAGAGGAATTCCAAAGAAGAGCCCTGGGGAAAAGTGAAGGGAGAACCCGAACTATGGGTAAAATTTGGGGCCTAGGGGCATGGCAAGCCCAGTATGCTATCTCTTCATCCAGCCACTGAGAGGCCTTATTGAGGACTGGGATCAGGGTGAGGGTCACAATGTGTGGTTTTGACCAATGTGGCCCACAAACATGAGCGGGGCCTCATGGGCCACCCTGGTTTCAACTACACTGAACGTTGGACAACATGCCAACCACATGGTTTCTTGCCACGGGGAAGGAGTTGTGTTTTCTGCATCACTTTCAAGCCTGGGCAGTGATTGGAGATAAGGTCTAGGTTCTGAAACTTGACAACCGAGGTTGGGAAGAGATGACGACCTAAGACCATGGCGGGTCCGATGTGTTCAGTGAGCGGCCAGCTTTCTGTGTGGGGCCAGGTAATCCAGGCTCAGGCTGTGTCAAAAAGGGCAATAGTGCCCAGGTCAGCCTATATATTTGGGGTACAGTCGTATGGCGTGCAGGTTGATCCTCTTTTGGAGTTTCTGGGTAGCCCCAGAGGGCAATGTTTTTCTTCCTGAGGGCAGGAAGAGTGCTGCATTATAGTTCTGGTTTTCAAACTGGAGGCTTGTGGTCCAGTAGTCTGAGGAAGGAAATCTGAGAACAAGCTAGGCTTAGGTTTCTGGGTGAGGACAAGGCAGGAACAATCTACAGACCTGAATCGAGATCTCGTGCTTATGATGTCAGGGCGAGGATCAGAAGATCGCTCAGGTTGGTGTTTCTGTCCCTGATGGCCCTTCATGAAGGGGCGGGGGGGTCATGAGGCCGTGGGGGTTTTCCCACGATGTTAGTTGTGAGAAGCTCCAAACTGCAAAGATTCTTATGCAGGACAATTGAGACCTGTTGGTTGGCTCCAGGGCAACGATTCCGAGCAGGGTTCTAAGGATGGATGGCTGGGTAGCCCACCTCGCATTCCAATTGTGTCCTAGCAACAAGACAGGTTAGATCTGCTGGATCTGGGGGAGCAACCCAGGAGGCTGAGTTGAAATGGACTCTCCTGTGGATGGATCCTAATATGTTTTTGTGTCTATGGGGATCTTGGAATGAAGCGGTGGCACTGGGGCCCGATGGGTTTTTTCAAACAGAGGCTTTGACACAGCTCCAACGTGCAAGTTTCCCATATGTAAATGAGATTTGTTCTGAGGGATGAGTCAGGAAACAGCAATACGCTGGTATTGAAATCCAGGCCTCTGAGGAGAGATGACTGGATAGCACAACAATGAATCCAAATAGTGCCTAGGGGCCTGTTCGTACCTTTTTACCTCTGGGGACATCAGTCTATGCATCTGAGTGCATGTAGGTGTCAGATGGGCTCAGATTGCTCCTGTTTGTCCTGGAGAGCCACCACTATTGGGATGGCCTCAGGGAGTTTGGAGGTTTATCCTATTAGTAGGTTGTGGCCATTGGAATGGGCACATACAATTCCCTTGGAGAGGGCAAGTACAGTCCTCAGGTTTGGCTCCAGGGGCCTGAGCCTGTAGGGTGTGTAGGCAGAGCTGTTTGGACAGTTGTCTGAAAACACAAACGCGGCTTATGTTTCAGGTAATAGGTATGGCAGTATAGATCTACAGACCATGAGGAGAACTCTTCGGGATATGAAAAAAGGGCGAGTGTCAGGCTCTTGCTCAAGTTTTTGTCTCTGGATATCGTGTCACTCATGGTCATGAAATTTCCGGTTGACTTCATGGGAAATGGACGAGTCTTACTCTCTGGGGGTTTGTCCCCATCGCAAGATTTTGGGGTCATTCTGTGGGATGGAAGAAGTCCGTTTTGTTGTTGTTGTGATTTGCCTTGTTTTGTTTTTTAACCTCAGGTGTCCCACCAAATGAGGTATTCCAGAGTAGAGCCCTGGGGAGGGCCGACTGGACAACCAGAAATCTGGTTACAAATTTGGGCCTAGGGACATGTCAAGCCCATTATGACATCTAATGGTCGAGCGACGGAGAGGACTTACTAGAGGACAGGACTCACACTGAGGGTCACAATGCGTGTTTATGCCCACTTCGCAAACAAGAATGGGCGGGGCCTCATGGTGAATCCTGGTTTCTCCTACACTGAACGTTGGACAACCTGCCAATGACAAGATTTCTTGCCATGGGTAAGGAAGAGTTCTGATTTCTGCATCACAGTCACCCTTGGGCAGTGATTGGAGATAAGGTCTAGATTCTGAAGCCTGAAAACAGAGGTAGGGAAGAGATGATAACCTAAGGCCATGGCGGGTCTGATGTGCTCAGTGTGCGGTCAGCTGTCTGGGTGTTGGTCAGGAGGTCCGGGCTCAGGTTGTGTCAGACAGTGCATTAGATCCCCCGTAGACTATATAATTTGGGTAAAGTCGAGTGCCATGTAGATTTATCCTCATATAAGTTGTCTGGGCAGCTCATTAGGCAAAATTTGTTTTCTAGAGGGCCACACACATTGTCGGTCCGGAATTGCCCACTTGAGGGCTTCGTGTCCAGGAGTGTGAGGACGGAAGTCTGAGAACACAAGCTGGACTTGTGTATCAGGGCGAGGACACGGCAGGGACCACTGTAGATCTGAACCAATATCTCATGCATCTGAAGTCAGGGCGAGGATCAGACATTGTCTCACGTTGGAGTTTATGGGCATGACGGCCCCTTCATGAAGAGAGCGAAATCTCGAGGCCATGTAGGTTTTCCCACGTTGGGTGTTGTGGGATGCCCCCTTCAAGGATACCTTCTGCGGGACAATTGAGACCTGTTGGGCAGCTTCAGGACATCCCATATGGAATGACTCCAGGGCACCATTCGAGAATGGATGACTGGGAAGCCCGCCTCGCATTCCAATTTTCTCCTAGCAACAAGAGAGTTTAGATCTGATGGCTCTGCGTGAGCAACAGGAGTGACTGACTTGAAATGGACTTTCCTGAGGATGGGTCCTAATGTGTGTTTGTGTCCATGAGGGCCTTAAAATGGGGCGGTGGCACCGGGACCCTGAAGTATTCTCCTAAGTTTTTGACATAGCTCGATGCACAAGGTTCCTTGTGGAGACGAGATTTGTTTTGATGGGTGCCTCAGGAAAACCCCTATGCTGGTATTGGAATCCAGGCTTTTGAGGAGACATGCCTGTAAACCAAAGCAATGTATCCGATTATGGCCTAGGGTCCTGTCTGGTTCAATCTGCTTCTCAGGGGATATCCATCTATGTTATGAGTAGAGGTAGATGCTCAGCTGGTATCAGACCGCCCTTGTTTGTCCCGGGCGACCTGCACTATTGGGATGGCCTCAGGGATTTGGAGGGTTCTCCTAATTTTACGGTTTTGGACCATGGAATGGGCAGAATTCCCATGGATTGGGTAGACACAGTCCTAATGTGTGACAGCTGGGGCCCCAGCCTGGAAGGTGTGTGGCCCAGGACTTTGGACCAGAAGTCTGAAAACACAAACTCAGCTTAGCTTTGGGGAGGTAGGTATGGCAGGCCCGATCTATAAACCATGAGAAGAACTCTTCCGGATATAAAGAAAGAGCGAGTCTGAGGCACTTGCTCAGGCTTTTGTCTCTGGATTTTGTATCAGCGATGGCCGTGGAATGTCGGGGAAGCCTCATGGGCCATGGACGAATCTTTCTCTCTGGGGATTTGGTCCGATCCCAATTGCTTTTCATCAATCTGTGGAATGGGAGGACTCCTTTCAGGTTTGTTACCTCAGGTGTCCCGCCAAAAGAGGAATTCCAAAGATGAGCCCTGGGGAAAAGTGAAGGGAGAACCCGAACTATGGGTAAAATTTGGGGCCTAGGGGCATGGCAAGCCGAATATGCTGACTCTTCATCCAGCCACTGAGAGGCCTTACACGAGGCCTGGGATCAGGCTGAGGGACACAATGTGTGTTTGTGACCAATGTGGCCCATAAACATGGGCGGGGCATCATGGGCCACACTGGTTTCAACTACACTGAACGTTGGAAAAACATGCCAACCACTAGGTTTCTTGCCAAGGCGAAGGAGAAGTTCTGATTCTTGTATCACGTTCACTCCTGAGCAGTGAGTGGAGATAAGGTCTAGGTTCTAAAGGTGAAAACTGAGGTTGTGTAGAGTTGATGCCCTAAAGCCATTGTGGGTGTGATATGCTCTGTTTATGGCCAGCTGTCTGGGTGTTGGACTGGAGGTCTGCCCTCAGGCTGTTTCAGACAGGGCTTTAGTGCACTGGCTAGACTGTATAATTGGGGTTTGGTCGAGTGGCATGCAGGTTGTTACTCATTTGGCGTTTCTGGTTAGGCCTATAGGGCAATATTTTTCTTCTGGAGGGCAGGCAGAGTGCTGCATTGTGTCTCCAGAATTGCCAAACTGGAGGGGTGTGGCCAGGATTGTGAGGAAGGAAGTCTGAAAACACAAGCTAGCACGAGTTTTGGGGCCAAGAGCATGGCAGGCCCACTCTGCAGGGGCTGAATCGAGATCTCCTGCAGGTGAGGTCAGGGCGAGTATCAGATGTTGCCTCAAGCTGGAGTTTGTGTCCATGACGGCCCCTTCCTGAAGGGGGTGGGGGCGTCATGAGGCCAGGGAGGTTTCCCTACGCTGGGAGTTGTGAGCTGCTCCAAACTTCAAAGTTTCCTTCTTCAGGACAGTCGAGTACTATTGTATGGTTCCAGGATGCCCCATACAGAAAGACTCGAGAGCAGGGCCCTAAGCATGGATGCCGAGAAACGCCAACTCACCTTCCCATTGCCTGGTCGAGACAAGGCACGCTCAATCTGCGGGCTTTTGGGTGAGCTACCCAGAAGGCTGAGTTTAAATGGACTCTCCTGAGGATGAGTCATAATGTGGGTTGGTGGCCAAGGAGACCTTGGAATGTGGCAGTAGCTAAGGGACTCTGCAGGAATCTCCAACCCGAAGGGCTTGACACAACTCCAACAAGGAAGCTTCCCATGTGGAGATGAGAGGTCTTCTGTCTGGTGCCTCAGGAAAGCCCCGTATGCTGGTCTTCAAACCCAGGCCTCTGAGGAGTGATACCTGGACACCAAAGCAAGAGTTCATAATAGGGCCTAGGGGCCTGTCTGGTTCAATCTTCTTTCTCTGCGGATATCTGTCTGTGTGTCTGCATGGAGGTAGTAGTTGCTCAGCTTGTGTAATAATGCCAGTATTTGTCCAGTGCGGCTTGTGGTAGTGGGATGTTCTTGGGGACCTTGAGGTTTCTACTATTTTGTAGAGTTGTGGCCAATGGAATGGGCAGTTTCTTAGGAGAGAGCAGGCACAGTTCTGTGGTGTGGCTCCAGAGACCCCAGCCTGGAGGCTGTGTGGGCCATGGCTGTGCAGACAGACATCCAAAAACCCTAACTCAGCTCAGGTTTGGGGCCGAGGTTACGGCAGGCCTGATCTACAGTCCATGAGGGGAGCTCCTCTGGATATGAAAGAAGGGTGAGAGGGAGGCAGTCGCTCAGGCTTTTGTCTCTGGATGTTTTGTCCACAATGGCCGTTTAATGTAGGAGTTGCCTCATGGGTCGTAGAAGTCTCCCTCTCTGGTAGTTTGTCCAGCCCCCAAGAGTTTGGGGTCATTCTGTGGTAAGGGAAGTGTCCTGTTTCTGCTTCATGTGTCCCCCCAGTAGAGGGATTCTATAGCATAGCAGTGGGTACTGACAACTGGAATACTCGCCCTCTGGTTAAGCCTGGGGGCCTATGGATATGACAAGCCCCATATGCAGGATCTTGGTCCAGCCACTGAGAGGCGTTACTTTAATACGGGACTCACGCTGCAGGTCACAATGCATGTCTGTGCCCTAGGCGGCCCTCAAGCACTGGCGTGGCCTTTCGGACAATGCAGGTTTTCCCACATTGAACGTTGGACAACATGCCAACCACAAGGTTTCTGGCCATGGGGAAGGAGGAATTCTAATTTCTGCATCACGTTCACCCCTGGGCAGTGATTGGAGATAAGGTCTAGGTTCTGAAGCTTGAAAACCGAGGTTGGGAAGAGATGACGACCTACAGCCATAGCGGGTCCTATGTGTCCAGGTTGGGGCCAGCTGTCTGGGTATCATTTGGGATGTCTTGTCTCAGGCTGTGCCAGACAGGGCATTAGTATACAGGGTAGGCTGTATAATTGCTTTACAATCAAGTGGCATGCATTAGAAAATCATTTGGGGTTTCTTATTAGCAGTATAGGGCAAAGTTTTTCTTCTGGAGGGCAGGCAGAGTGCTGCATTGTGGCATCGGAATTCCCAAACTGGAGGGCTTGTGGGCCAGGAGAGTGAGAACGGAAGTCTGAGAACACAAGCTAGGCTTAGGTTTCGGGGCAAGGACATGGCAGGCACACTCTGCAGAGCTGAATTGAGATCTCATGCGTCTGAAGTCAGGTCGAGATTCAGACTTTGGCTCAGGTTTGAGTTTCTGTCCATGTTGGCCCCTTCAGGAAGGGGGGACATTATGAGCCCATGGGGGTTTTCCCTCTATTGGAGTTGTGAGATGCTCCAAACCGCAAGGATTCCTTCTGTGGGACAATTAAGATTTTTTGGATGGCTCCAGGACGTCTTATAAGGTATTTTTCCAGAACAGGGTTCTAAGTATGAATGCCTGGGCAGCCAGCCTCACATTCCAATTGTCTCCTAGCAACAAGAAACGTTTGATCTGCTGGCTTGGGGTAGCAACAGAGGGGGCTGAGTTGAAATGGACTTTCCTGAGGATGGTCTTAATGTTGGTTTGAGTCCATGGAGACCTTGGTATGGGGTAGTGGCACCAGGGCCCTGAAGGATTCTCCTAACCAGAGGTTATGACAAAGCTCCAATGAGCAAGTTTTCCATGGGGAGACGAGATTTGTTCTTATTGGTGCCTCAGGAAACCACCATATGCTGGTATTGGAAAGGAGGCCTCTGAGGAGAGATGCCTGAAAACCAAAGCAATGGATCTGATTAGGGCCTAGGGGCCTGTCCGGTTCAATATTCTTCTCTGGGGACATCTGTTGTCTGAGTGGAGGTAGTTGCTCAGCTGGTTTGAGATCACCCCTGTTTGTCCTGGGTGGCCTACACTAATGGGATGGCCTCGGTGACTTTGGAGGTTTTACCTCATTTGCAAGGTTGTGGCCAATGGAATGGGAAGAATTCCCTTGAAAGGGAAGCACAGTCCTGAGGTGTGGCTCCAGGGACCCAATTGTGGAGCGTGTTTGGTCCAGGGCTATTTGGACAAAAGTCTGAAAACACAAACTCCACTTAGGTTGGTGGATGTAGGTATGGCCGGCCCGATCTATAGACCGTGAGGAGAACTCTTCGGGATATGAACAAAGGGCGAATGTGAGGTGCTGGCTCATGCTTTTTTTTTTTTTTCTGGAATTGTGTCACCGATTGCCATGGAATGTCGGGGTGTCCTCATGGGTCATTGATGAGGCTCCCTTTCTGGGGATTTGACCCGATCCCAAGAGTTTGGGGTCATTCTGTGGGAAGGGAGGAGGCCTTTCTTGTTTTTTTGTTTATTTTTTTAGTATTATTATTTTTTTTTACCTAAGGTGGACCACCAAAAGAGGGATCCAAGAGCAGAGTCCTGGCGAGGAGCGACTGGACAACCAGACCTCTGGTTAACATTGGGACCTAAGAACATGGCAAGCCCCATATGTGGACTCTTGGTCCAGACACTGAGAGGCCTTCCTTGAGGATAGGTCTCACACTGAGTTTCACAATGTGTTTTTGTGCCCAAGGAGCCCCTCAAGTCAGGGCGTGGCCTAATGTACCATGCTGGTTTCTCCTACACTGAACGTTGCACAATATGGCAACGACAATTTTTCTGGCCATGGGGAAGAAGGAGTTCTAATTTCTGCAACACTTTCACTCCTGGACTGTGATTGGATTTAAGGTCTAGGTTCTGAAGCTTGAAAATTGAGGTTGGGAAGAGATGAAGACCTAAGGCCATGGTGTGGCTGATGTGCTCAGTGTTCGGCCAGCTGTTGAGTGTGGGTTGGGAGGTGCAGGCTCAGGCTGTGGCAGACAGGGAATTAGTGCCCAGGCTAGACTGTATCATTGGGGTGCAGTCGAGTTTCGTGCAGGATGGTACTCATTTGTGGTTACTGGGTAGCCCCAGAGGGCAACGTTTTTTTCTGGAGGGAAGACACAGTGCCACATAGTGGCTCCAGAATTCCCAAACTGGAAGTCTTGTGGGCCAGGAGTGTGAGAAAAAAATTCTGAGAACACAAGCCAGACTTAGATTTCGGGGTGAGGGGACGGCAGGCACCCTCTGCAGAGATGATTCGAGATCCTGTATGCCTGAAGACAGAGCTAGGATCAGACGTTGGTTTACGTCGGAGTTTCTGTCCATGACGGCCCCTTCATGAAGGGGACGGTGTCACGAGGACATGGAGGTTTTCCCACCATGGGAATTGTGAGATGCTCCAAACCGCAATGATTCCTTCTGTGGGACAGTCGAGACCTGTTGGATGGCTCCAGGACATCCCATAAGGAAGTTATCCAGAGCAGGGTTCTAAGGATGAATGCCTGGGCAGCCTGCCTCCCATTCCAGGTGTCTCATAGCGCCAAGGCAAGTTCGATCTTCTGGATCTAGGGGAGCAACCGAGGCGGGTGTGTTGAAATGGGTGAGTTGAGGATGGGTCATAATGTGCATTTGTGTCCATGGAGACTTTGGAAGAGGGTGCTTGATCCGGTGCCTTGAGGGACGTTCATAACCGGAGGTTTTGATGGGCTCTAAAGAGTACGTTTCCTATGTAGAGAAGAAAATTGTTTTGATGAGTGCCTAAGGAATCTCCCATATGCTGGTATGGGAAACCAGGCCTCTGAGGTAGATGACTGGAAACAAAAGCAGTCGAGATGATTAGGGCCTAGGTGCCTGTCCGGTTCAATCTCTTTCCTGAGGATACGTGTCTAAGGATCTGAGGGGATGTAGTTGCTCAGCTTGTGTCAGATCGCACCTGTTTGTCCTGGGCAGCCTATAATATTGGGATGGCTTCCGGACTTTGGAGTTTCTCCTAATCTATAGGTTTGTGGCCAATGGAATGGGCAGAAATCCCCTGGAGAGGGCAGGCACAGTTCTGAGTTTGGCTCTAGGGGCCCAGCCTTGAGGCTGTGTGGGCCAGGCCTGTGGGGACAAAAGTCTGAAAACACAAACTCCGCTTAGGATTGGGGACATAGGTATGGCACGCCCAATCTACAGACTGTGATAACACTTAGGGATATGAAAAAGGGTGAGTTTGAGGTGCTTGCTCAGGTTTTGTCTCTGGATTTGTGTCAACAATGTGGGTGGAATGCTGGCGTGGCCTCATGGGTTGTGGATGGCTTTCCTTCTCTGAGGATTTGACCCGATCCCAAGAGTTTGGGTACATTCTGTGGGATGGGAGGAGTCTTTTCTGTTTTTTATTTTATTTTATTTTATATTTTATTTTATGTACCTCAAGTGTCCCAATAAAAGAGGGATTCCAGAGCAGAGTCCTTGGGAGGGACAACTGGATATCCCCACCTCTGTTTAAGTTTGGGGGCCTAGGGGCATGGCAAGTCCAATAGGCGGGCTCTTGATTCAGACACTGAGAGGCCTTCCTTGAGGACAGGGCTCATGCTGAGGTTCACAATGCCTATTTGTGCCCAACAAGGCCCTCAAGCATGGGAAGTGCCTCATTGGCCACGCTAGATTATTCTACACTGAACTTTGGAGAATATGCCAACCACAAGGTTTCCAGCCATGGCGAAGGAAGAGTTGTGATTTCTGCATCACGTTAACCCCTGGACAGTGATTGGAGTTTAGGTCTAGGTTCTGAAACCCGAAAACTGAGGTTGGAAGAGATGAAGACCTAAGGACCTGATGGGTCCAATGAGCTCAGTGTGCAGCCAGCTGTTGAGCGTAGGTCTGGAGGTGTGGGCTCATGCTGTGTCAGACAAGGCATTAGACAGGGTAGACTGCATATTTGGGGTGCAGTCGAGTGGCGTTCAGTTGATCCTTATTCGGGTTTCTAGGTACCTCCATAAGGCAACGTTTTTCTTCTGGAGGGCAGGCAGTGTGCTGCGTTATGGCCCCAGTATTGCCAATCTGTAGGGCTTTTGGGGCAGGGGTGTGAGGACGGTAGTCTGAGAACACAAGCTAGGCTTAGTTTTGGGGGTGAGTGCACAGAAGGCACACTCTGCAAAGCTGAATCAAGATCTCATGCACCTGAAGTCAGGGCGAATATCAGACGTTTGCTCAGGTTGGAGTTTCTGTCCATGATGGCCCCTTTATAAAGTGGAGCGTCTCAAGAGACCATGTAGATTTTCCCACAATGGGAGTTGTGAGATGCTCCAGACTGCAAATATTCCTTCTGTGGGACACTTGAGACCTGTTGGATGGCTCTAGGATGTCCCATGTGGAACGACTCCAGAGTAGGGTTCTAAGGATGGATGCCTGGGCAGCCCGCCTCCCATTCTAGTTGTATCCTAGCAACAAGGCAGGTTTGATCTGCAGGCCCTGGGGGAGAAACCAAGGGGGTTGAGTTGACATGGACTCTCCCGACAATAGATCATAATGTGGGTTTAAGTCCATGGAGACCTTGGAATGGGGCGCTTGATCAGGGGCCCTGAAAGATTCTCCTAAACAGAGGTTTTTATAGAGCTCCAAAGAGTACATTTCCTATGTGGAGATGAGATTTTTCTGATGAGTGCCTCAGTAATCCCCCGTATTCTGGTATTGGAAACCAGGCCTCTGAGGAGAGATGCCTGGAAACAAAAGCAATGGATCCGATTAGAGCCTAAGTGCCTGTCCAGTTCAATCTTATTCTATGGGGATATCTGTCTCTGGGTCTGAGTGGAGGTAGTTTCCTAACTTGTGAAAGATCATCCCTGTTTGTCCTGGGCAGCCAACACTATTGTGATGGCCTCGGGGAGTTTGGAGGATTCTCCTAATCTATAGGGTTGTGGCCAATGGAAATGGCAGAATTCCAGTGGAGAGGGAAGCCACAGTCCTGAGGTGTGTCTCCAGGGGCCCCAGCTTGGATGGTGTGTGGGCCAGGACTGTGGGGACAGAAGTCTGAAAACACAAACTCAGCTTAGGTTTGGGGATGTATGTATGAAGGCTCGATCTACAGACCGTGAGAATTTTCCGGGCTATGAACAAAGGGCGAGTATGTGGCGCTTGCTCAGGGTTTTGTCTCTGGATTTTGTGTCAACGGTGGCCGTGGAATGTCGGGGTGTCCTCAAGGGCCATGGACAATTCTTTCTCTGGTGATTTGGCCTGATCCCAAGGGGTTGGGATCATTCTGTGGATGGGAAGAGTCCTTTCTGTATTTTTTTTTTTTTTACCTCAGGTGTTCCACCAAAGAGGGATTCCAGAGTAGAGCCCTGAGTAGGGGTGACTAGCCATCTCGAACTCTGGTTGAGATTGGGGGACTAGGGGCTTGGCAAGCCCCATATGTGGGCTGTTGTTCCAGTCACTAAGAGGCTTTACATGAGGATATAGTTCACGCTGAGGGTCACAATGTGTGTTTGTGCAAATTGTGGCCCTCAGGGATAGGTGGGGCCTCATAGTCCATGCTGCTTTCTCCTACAATGAACATTGGACAACATGCCAACCACTAGGTTTCTTGCCAAGGCGAAGGAGAAGTTCTGATTCTTGCATCACGTTCACTCCTGAGCAGTGAGTGGAGATAAGGTCTAGGTTCTGAAGGTGAAAACTGAGGTTGGGTAGAGATGATGGCCTAAAGCCATTGTGGGTGTGATATGCTCTGTGTACGGCCAGCTGTCTGGGTGTTGGACTGGAGGTCTGCCCTCAGGTTGTGTCAGACAGGGCTTTAGCGCACATGCTAGGCTGTATAATTGGGGTATGTTCGAGTGGCATGCAGGTTGTTACTCATTTGGCGTTTCCGGTTAGCCCTATAGGGCAACATTTTTCTTCTGGGGGGCAGGCAGAGTGCTGCATTGTGTCTCCAGAATTGCCAAACTGGAGGGGTGTGGCCAGGATTGTGAGGAAGGAAGTCTGAAAACACAAGCTAGCACGAGTTTTGGGACCAAGAGCATGGCAGGTCCACTCTGCAGAGGCTGAATCGAGATCTCCTGCAGTGAGGTCAGGGCGAGTATCAGATGTTGCTTCAAGCTGGAGTTTGTGTCTATGACGGCCCTTACATGAAAAGGGTGGGGGCGTCATGAGGCCAGGGAGGTTTCCCTACACTGGGAGTTGTGAGCTGCTCCAAACTTCAAAGTTTCCTTCTTCAGGACAGTCGAGTACTATTGGATGGTCCCTTGATGCCCCATACAGAAAGACTCGAGAGCAGGGGCCTAAGCATGGATGCCGAGAAACGCCAACTCACCTTCCCATTGCCTGGTGGAGACAAGGCACGCTCAATCTGCGGGCTCTTGGGTGAGCTACCCAGAAGGCTGAGTTTAAGTGGACTCTCCTGAGGATGAGTCATAATGTGGTTTAGTGGCCATGGAGACCTTGGAATGTGGCAGTAGCTAAGGGACTCTGCAGGATTCTCCAACCCGAAGGGCTTGACACAACTCCAACAAGGAAGCTTCCCAGGTGGAGATGAGAGATCTTCTGTCTGGTGCCTCAGGAAAGCCCCGTATGCTGGTCTTCGAACCCAGGCCTCTGAGGAGTGATACCTGGACACCAAAGCAAGAGTTCATAATAGGGCCTAGGGGCCTGTCTGGTTCAATCTTCTTTCTCTGCGGATATCTGTCTGTTTGTCTGCATGGAGGTAGTAGTTGCTCAGCTTGTGTCATAATGCCCCTATTTGTCCAGTGCGGCTTGCGGTAGTGGGATGTCCTTGGGGACCTTGAGGTTTCTACTATTTTGTAGAGTTGTGGCCAATGGAATGGGCAGTTTCTTAAGAGAGAGCAGGCACAGTTCTGTGGTGTGGCTCCAGAGACCCCAGCCTGGAGGCTGTGTGGGCCATGGCTGTGCAGACAGACATCCAAAATCCCTAACTCAGCTCAGGTTTGGGGCCGAGGTTACGGCAGGCCTGATCTACAGTCCATGAGGGGAGCTCCTCTGGATATGAAAGAAGGGTGAGAGGGAGGCAGTCGCTCAGGCTTTTGTCTCTGGATGTTTTGTCCACAATGGCCGTTTAATGTAGGAGTTGCCTCATGGGTCGTAGAAGTCTCCCTCTCTGGTAGTTTGTCCAGCCCCCAAGAGTTTGGGGTCATTCTGTGGGAAGGGAAGTGTCCTGTTTTCTGCTTCATGTGTCCCCCCTGTAGAGGGAATCTAGAGCATAGCAGTGGGTACTGACAACTGGAATACTCGCCCTCTGGTTAAGCCTGGGGGCCTATGGATATGACAAGCCCCATATGCAAGATCTTGGTCCAGCCACTGAGAGGCGTTACTTTAATACGGGACTCACGCTGCAGGTCACAATGCATGTCTGTGCCCTAGGCGGCCCTCAAGCACTGGCGTGGCCTTTCGGACAATGCAGAATTTCCCACATTGAACGTTGGACAACATGCCAACCACAAGGTTTCTGGCCATGGGGAAGGAGGAATTCTAATTTCTGCATCACGTTCACCCCTGGGCAGTGATTGGAGATAAGGTCTAGGTTCTGAAGCCTGAAAACCGAGGTTGGGAAGAGATGACGACCTACAGCCATAGCGGGTCCTATGTGACCATGTTGGGGCCAGCTGTCTGGGTATCGTTTGGGATGTCTTGTCTCAGGCTGTGCCAGACAGGGCATTAATATACAGGGTAGGCTGTATAATTGCTTTACAATCGAGTGGCATGCATTAGAAAATCATTTGGGGTTTCTTATTAGCAGCATAGGGCAAAGTTTTTCTTCTGGAGGGCAGGCAGAGTGCTGCATTGTGGCTTCGGAATTCCCAAACTGGAGGGCTTGTGGGCCAGGAGAGTGAGGACGGAAGTCTGAGAACACAAGCTAGGTTTAGGTTTCGGGGCAAGGACATGGCAGGCACACTCTGCAGAGCTGAATTGACATCTCATGCGTCTGAAGTCAGGTCGAGGATCAGACTTTGGCTCAGGTTTGAGTTTCTGTCCATGTTGGCCCCTTCATGAAGGGGGGACATTATGAGCCCATGGGGGTTTTCCCTCTATTGGAGTTGTGAGATGCTCCAAACCGCAAGGATTCCTTCTGTGGGACAATTAAGATTTGTTGGATGGCTCCAGGACGTCTTATAAGGTATTTTTCCAGAACAGGGTTCTAAGTATGGATGCCTGGGCAGCCAGCCTCACATTCCAATTGTCTCCTAGCAACAAGAAACGTTTGATCTGCTGGCTTGGGGTAGCAACAGAGGGGGCTGAGTTGAAATGGACTTTCCTGAGGATGGTCTTAATGTTGGTTTGAGTCCATGGAGACCTTGGTATGGGGCAGTGGCACCAGGGCCCTAAAGGATTCTCCTAACCAGAGGTTATGACAAAGCTCCAATGAGCAAGTTTTCCATGGGGAGACGAGATTTGTTCTTATTGGTGCCTCAGGAAACCACCATATGCTGGTATTGGAAACGAGGCCTCTGAGGAGAGATGCCTAAAAACCAAAGCAATGGATCTGACTAGGGCCTAGGGGCCTGTCCGGTTCAATATTCTTCTCTGGGGACATCTGTTGTCTGAGTGGAGGTAGTTGCTCAGCTGATTTGAGATCACCCCTGTTTGTCCTGGGCGGCCTACACTATTGGGATGGCCTCGGTGACTTTGGAGGTTTTTCCTCATTTGCAAGGTTGTGGCCAATGGAATGGGAAGAATTCCATTGAAAGGGAAGCACAGTCCTGAGGTGTGGCTCCAGGGACCCAAGTGTGGAGCGTGTGTGGTCCAGGGCTATTTGGACGAAAGTCTGAAAACACAAACTCCACTTAGGTTGAGGGATGTAGGTATGGCCGGCCCGATCTATAGACCGTGAGGAGAACTCATCGGGATATGAACAAAGGGCGAATGTGAGGTGCTGGCTCATGCTTTTTTTTTTTTTTCTGGAAATCTGTCACCGATTGCCATGGAATGTCGGGGTGTCCTCATGGGCCATCGATGAGGCTCCTTTTCTGGGTATTTGACCTGATCCCAAGAGTTTGGGGTCATTCTGTGGGAAGGGAGGAGGCCTTTCTTGTTTTTTTGTTTACTTTTTTATTATTATTATTATTTTTTTACCTAAGGTAGACCACCAAAAGAGGGATTCCAGAGCAGAGACCTGGGGAGGGGCGACTGGACAACCAGACCTCTGGTTAACATTGGGACCTAAGACCCGGCAAGCCCCATATGTGGGCTCTTGGTCCAGTCATTGAGAGGCCTTCCTTGAGGATAGGTCTCACACTGAGTTTCACAATGTGTTTTTGTGTCCAAGGAGCCCCTCAAGTCAGGGCGTGGCCTAATGTACCATGCTGGTTTCTCCTACAGGGAACGTTGCACAATATGGCAACCACAAGTTTTCTGGCCATGGGGAAGATGGAGTTCTAATTTCTGCAACACTTTCACTCCTGGACTGTGATTGGATTTAAGGTCTAGGTTCTGAAGCCTGAAAACTGAGGTTGGGAAGAGATGAAGACCTAAGGCCATGGTGTGGCTGATGTGCTCAGTGTTCGGCCAGCTGTTGAGTGTGGGTTGGGAGGTGCAGGCTCAGGCTGTGGCAGACAGGGAATTAGTGCCCAGGCTAGACTGTATCATTGGGGTGCAGTCGAGTTTCGTGCAGGATGGTACTCATTTGTGGTTACTGGGTAGCCCCAGAGGGCAACGTTTTTCTTCTGGAGGGAAGACACAGTGCCACATAGTGGCTCCAGAATTCCCAAACTGGAAGGCTTGTGGGCCAGGAGTGTGAGAAAAAAATTCTGAGAACACAAGCCAGACTTAGATTTCGGGGTGAGGGGACGGCAGGCACCCTCTGCAGAGATGATTCGAGATCCCGTATGCCTGAAGACAGAGCTAGAATCAGACGTTGGCTTACGTCGGAGTTTCTGTCCATGACGGCCCCTTCATGAAGGGGACGGTGTCGCGAGGACATGGAGGTTTTCCCATGATGGGAATTGTGAGATGCTCCAAACCGCAATGATTCCTTCTGTGGGACAGTCGAGACCTGTTGGATGGCTCCAGGACATCCCATAAGGAAGTTATCCAGAGCAGGGTTCTAAGGATCGATGCCTGGGCAGCCTGCCTCCCATTCCAGGTGTCTCATAGCGCCAAGGCAAGTTCGCCTGCTGGATCTAGGGGAGCAACCGAGGCGGGTGTGTTGAAATGGGTGAGTTGAGGATGGGTCATAATGTGCATTTGTGTCGATGTAGACCTTGGAATGGGGTGCTTGATCCGGGGCCTTGAGGGATGTTCATAACCGGAGGTTTTTATGGCCTCTAAAGAGTACGTTTCCTATGTAGAGAAGAGAATTGTTTTGATGAGTGCCTAAGGAATCTCCCATATGCTGGTATGGGAAACCAGGCCTCTGAGGAGAGATGACTGGAAACAAAAGCAATCGAGATGATTAGGCCCTAGGTGCCTGTCCGGTTCAATCTCTTTCCTGAGGATACGTGTCTAAGGATCTGAATGGATGTAGTTGCTCAGCTTGTGTCAGATCGCCCCTGTTTGTCCTGGGCAGCCTATAATATTGGGATGGCCTCAGGACTTTGGAGTTTCTCCTAATCTATAGGGTTGTGGCCAATGGAATGGGCAGAAATCCCCTGGAGAGGGCAAGCACAGTTCTGAGTTTGGCTCTAGGGGCCCAGCCTTGAGGCTGTGTGGGCCAGGCCTGTGGGGACAAAAGTCTGAAAACACAAACTCCGCTTAGGATTGGGGACATAGGTATGGCACGCCCAATCTAAGGACCATGATAACACTTAGGGATATGAAAAAGGGTGAGTTTGAGGTGCTTGCTCAGGTTTTGTCTCTGGATTTGTGTCAACAATGTGGGTGGAATGCTGGCGTGGCCTCCTGGGTTGTAGATGGCTTTCCTTCTCTGAGGATTTGACCCGATCCCAAGAGTTTGGGTACATTCTGTTGTGTGGGGGGAGTCTTCTCTGTTTTTTATTTTATTTTATTTTATATTTTATTTTATGTACCTCAAGTGTCCCAATAAAAGAGGGATTCCAGAGCAGAGTCCTTGGGAGGGTCAAATGGATATCCCCACCTCTGTTTAAGTTTGGGGGCCTAGGGGCATGGACAGTCCAATAGGCGGGCTCTTGATTCAGACACTGAGAGGCCTTCCTTGAGGACAGGGCTCATGCTGAGGGTCACAATGCCTATTTGTGCCAACAAGGCCCTCAAGCATGGGAAGTGCCTCATGGGCCACGCTGGATTCTCCTACACTGAACGTTGGAGAATATGCCAACCACAAGTTTTCCAGCCATGGAGAAGGAAGAGTTGTGGTTTCTGCATCACGTTCACCCCTGGACAGTGATTGGAGTTTAGGTCTAGGTTCTGAAACCCGAAAACTGAGGTTGGGAAGAGATGAAGACCTAAGGACCTGATGGGTCCAATGAGCTCAGTGTGCGGCCAGCTGTTGAGCGTAGGTCTGGAGGTGTGGGCTCATGCTGTGTCAGACAAGGCATTAGACAGGGTAGACTGCATATTTGGGGTGCAGTCGAGTGGTGTTCAGTTGATCCTTATTCGGGTTTCTAGGTAGCTCCATAAGGCAACGTTTTTCTTCTGGAGGGCAGGCAGTGTGCTGCATTGTGGCCCCAGTATTGCCAATCTGTAGGGCTTTTGGGGCAGGGGTGTGAGGACGGTAGTCTGAGAAAACAAGCTAGGCTTAGTTTTGGGGGTGAGTGCACAGAAGGCACACTCTGCAGAGCTGAATCAAGATCTCATGCACCTGAAGTCAGGGCGAATATCAGACGTTTGCTCAGGTTGGAGTTTCTGTCCATGATGGCCCCTTTATAAAGTGGAGCGTCTCAAGAGGCCATGTAGATTTTCCCACAATGGGAGTTGTGAGATGCTCCAGACTGCAAAGATTCCTTCTGTGGGACACTTGAGACCTGTTGGATGGCTCTAGGATGTCCCATGTGGAACGACTCCAGAGTAGGGTTCTAAGGATGGATGCCTGGGCAGCCCGCCTCCCATTCTAGTTGTCTCCTAGCAACAAGGCAGGTTTGATCTGCAGGCCCTGGGGGAGAAACCAAAGGGGTTGAGTTGACATGGACTCTCCCGACAATAGATCATAATGTGGGTTTAAGTCCATGGAGACCTTGGAATGGGGCGCTTGATCCGGGGCCCTGATAGATTCTCCTAAACAGAGGTTTTTATAGAGCTCCAAAGAGTACATTTCCTATGTGGAGATGAGATTTTTCTGATGAGTGCCTCAGTAATCCCCCGTATTCTGGTATTGGAAACCAGGCCTCTGAGGAGAGATGCCTGGAAACAAAAGCAATGGATCTGATCAGAGCCTAAGTGCCTGTCCAATTCAATCTTATTCTATGGGGATATCTGTCTCTGGGTCTGAGTGGAGGTAGTTTCCTAACTTGTGAAAGATCATCCCTGTTTGTCCTAGGCAGCCAACACTATTGGGATGGCCTCGGGGAGTTTGGAGGATTCTCCTAATCTATAGGGTTGTGGCCAATGGAAATGGCAGAATTCCCCTGGAGAGGGAAGCCACAGTCCTGAGGTGTGTCTCCAGGGGCCCCAGCTTGGATGGTGTGTGGGCCAGGACTGTGGGGACAGAAGTCTGAAAACACAAACTCAGCTTAGGTTTGGTATGTATGAAGGCTCGATCTACAGACAGTAAGAATTTCCCGGGCTATGAACAAAGGGCGAGTATGTGGCGCTTGCTCAAGCTTTTGTCTCTGGATTTTGTGTCAACGGTGGCCGTGGAGTGTTGGGGTGTCCTCAAGGGCCATGGACAATCCTTTCTCTGATGATTTGGCCTGATCCCAAGTGGTTGGGATCATTCTGTGGATGGGAAGAGTCCTTTCTGTATTTTTTTTTTTTTTTACCTCAGGTGTTCCACCAAAGAGGGATTCCAGAGTAGAGCCCTGAGTAGGGGTGACTAGACATCTCGAACTCTGGTTGAGTTTGGGGGACTAGGGGCTTCGCAAGCCCCATATGTGGGCTGTTGTTCCAGTGACTAAGAGGCTTTACATGAGGATAGGGCTCACGCTGAGGGTCACATGTGTGTTTGTGCAAATTGTGGCCCTCAGGGATAGGTGGGGCCTCATAGTCCATGCTGCTTTCTCCTACAATGAACATTGGACAACATGCCAACCACTAGGTTTCTTGCCAAGGCGAAGGAGAAGTTCTGATTCTTGCATCACGTTCACTCCTGAGCAGTGAGTGGAGATAAGGCCTAAGTTCTGAAGGTGAAAACTGAGGTTGGGTAGAGATGATGGCCTAAAGCCATTGTGGGTGTGATATGCTCTGTGTACGGCCAGCTGTCTGGGTCTTGAACTGGAGGTCTGCCCTCAGGCTGTGTCAGACAGGGCTTTAGTGCACAGGCTAGACTTATAATTGGGGTATGGTCGAGTGGCATGCAGGTTGTTACTCATTTGGCGTTTCCGGTTAGCCCTATAGGGCAACATTTTTCTTCTGGAGGGCAGGCAGAGTGCTGCATTGTGTCTCCAGAATTGCCAAACTGGAGGGGTGTGGCCAGGATTGTGAGGAAGGAAGTCTGAAAACACAAGCTAGCACGAGTTTTGGGGCCAAGAGCATGGCAGGCCCACTCTGCAGAGGCTGAATCGAGATCTCCTGCAGGTGAGGTCAGGGCGAGTATCAGATGTTGCCTCAAGCTGGAGTTTGTGTCCATGACGGCCCCTTCCTGAAGGGGGTGGGGGCGTCATGAGGCCAGGGAGGTTTCCCTGCGCTGGGAGTTGTGAGCTGCTCCAAACTTCAAAGATTCCTTCTTCAGGACAGTCGAGTACTATTGGATGGTTCCAGGATGCCCCATACAAGAAGACTCGAGAGCAGGGCCCTAAGCATGGATGCCGAGAAACGCCAAATCACCTTCCAATTGCCTGGTCGAGACAAGGCACGCTCAATCTGCGGGCTCTTGGGTGAGCTACCCAGAAGGCTGAGTTTAAATGGACTCTCCTGAGGATGAGTCATAATGTGGGTTGGTGGCCATGGAGACCTTGGAATGTGGCAGTAGCTAAGGGACTCTGCAGGATTCTCCAACCCGAAGGGCTTGACACAACTCCAACAAGGAAGCTTCCCATGTGGAGATGAGAGGTCTTCTGTCTGGTGCCTCAGGAAAGCCCCGTATGCTGGTCTTCGAACCCAGGCCTCTGAGGAGTGATACCTGGACACCAAAGCAAGAGTTCATAATAGGGCCTAGGGGCCTGTCTGGTTCAATCTTCTGTCTCTGCGGATATCTGTCTGTGTGTCAGCATGGAGGTAGTAGTTGCTCAGCTTGTGTCATAATGCCCCTATTTGTCCAGTGCGGCTTGCGGTAGTGGGATGTCCTTGGGGACCTTGAGGTTTCTACTATTTTGTAGAGTTGTGGCCAATGGAATGGGCAGTTTCTTAGGAGAGAGCAGGCACAGTTCTGTGGTGTGGCTCCAGAGACCCCAGCCTGGAGGCTGTGTGGGCCATGGCTGTGCAGACAGACATCCAAAAACCCTAACTCAGCTCAGGTTTGGGGCCGAGGTTACGGCAGGCCTGATCTACAGTCCATGAGGAGAGCTCCTCTGGATATGAAAGAAGGGTGAGAGGGAGGCAGTCGCTCAGGCTTTTGTCTCTGGATGTTTTGTCCACAATGGCCGTTTAATGTAGGAGTTGCCTCATGGGTCGTAGAAGTCTCCCTCTCTGGTAGTTTGTCCAGCCCCCAAGTGTTTGGGGTCATTCTGTGGGAAGGGAAGTGTCCTGTTTTCTGCCTCATGTGTCCCCCCAGTAGAGGGATTCTATAGCATAGCAGTGGGTACTGACAACTGGAATACTCGCCCTCTGGTTAAGCCTGGGGGCCTATGGATATGACAAGCCCCATATGCAGGATCTTGGTCCAGCCACTGAGAGGCGTTACTTTAATACGGGACTCACGCTGCAGGTCACAATGCATGTCTGTGCCCTAGGTGGCCCTCAAGCACTGGTGTGGCCTTTCGGACAATGCAGGTTTTCCCACATTGAACGCTGGACAACATGCCAACCACAAGGTTTCTGGCCATGGGGAAGGAGGAATTCTAATTTCTGCATCACGTTCACCCCTGGGCAGTGATTGGAGATAAGGTCTAGGTTCTGAAGCCTGAAAACCAAGGTTGGGAAGAGATGACGACCTACAGCCATAGCGGGTCCTATGTGTCCATGTTGGGGCCAGATGTCTGGCTGTCATTTGGGATGTCTTGTCTCAGGCTGTGCCAGACAGGGCATTAGAATACAGGGTGGGCTGTATAATTGCTTTACAATCGAGTGGCATGCATTAGAAAATCATTTGGGGTTTCTTATTAGCAGCATAGGGCAAAGTTTTTCTTCCTGAGGGCAGGCAGAGTGCGGCATTGTGGCTTCGTAATTCCCAATCTGGAGGGCTTGTGGGACAGGAGAGTGAGGACGGAAGTCTGAGAACACAAGCTAGGCTTAGGTTTCGGGGCAAGGACATGGCAGGCACACTCTGCAGAGCTGAATTGAGATCTCATGCGTCTGAAGTCAGGTCGAGGTTCAGACTTTGGCTCAGGTTTGAGTTTCTGTCCATGTGGGCCCCTTCAGGAAGGGGGGGCATTAGGAGGCCATGGGGGTTTTCCCACTATTGGAGTTGTGAGATGCTCCAAACCGCAAGGATTCCTTCTGTGGGACAATAAAGATTTGTTGGATGGCTCCAGGACGTCTTATAAGGTATTTTTCCAGAACAGGGTCCTAAGTATGGATGCCTGGGCAGTCAGCCTCACAATCCAATTGTCTCCTAGCAACAAGAAACGTTTGATCTGCTGGCTTGGGGTAGCAACAGAGGGGGCTGAGTTGAAATGGACTTTCCTGAGGATGGTCTTAATGTTGGTTTGAGTCCATGGAGACCTTGGTATGGGGCAGTGGCACCAGGGCCCTGAAGGATTCTCCTAACCAGAGGTTATGACAAAGCTCCAATGAGCAAGATTTCCATGGGGAGACCAGATTTGTTCTTATTGGTGCCTCAGGAAACCACCATATGCTGGTATTGGAAACGAGGCCTCTGAGGAGAGATGCCTAAAAACCAAAGCAATGGATCTGACTAGGGTCTAGGGGCCTGTCCGGTTCAATATTCTTTTCTGGGGACATCTGTTGTCTGAGTGGAGGTAGTTGCTCAGCTGGTTTGAGATCACCCCTGTTTGTCCTGGGCGGCCTACACTATTGGGATGGCCTCGGTGACTTTGGAGGTTTTTCCTCATTTGCAAGGTTGTGGCCAATGGAATGGGAAGAATTCCCTTGAAAGGGAAGCACAGTCCTGAGGTGTGGCTCCAGGGACCCAAGTGTGGAGCGTGTGTGGTCCAGGGCTATTTGGACAAAAGTCTGAAAACACAAACTCCACTTAGGTTGGGGGATGTAGGTATGGCCGGCCCGATCTATAGACCGTGAGGAGAACTCTTCGGGATATGAACATAGGGCGAATGTGAGGTGCTTGCTCATGCTTTTTTTTTTTTTCTGGAAATCTGTCATCGATTGCCATGGAATGTCGGGGTGTCCTCATGGGCCATCGATGAGGCTCCCTTTCTGGGGATTTGACCTGATCCCAAGAGTTTGGGGTCATTCTGTAGGAAGGGAGGAGGCCTTTCTGGTTTTTTTGTTTATTTTTGTTTATTTATTTTTTTTTTTTACCTCAGGTGGACCACCAAAATAGGGATTCCAGAGCAGAGACGTGGGTTGGGGCAACTGGACAACCAGACCTCTGGTTAACATTGGGACCTAAGAACATGGCAATCCCCATATGTGGGCTCTTGGTCCAGACACTGAGAGGCCTTCCTTGAGGATAGGTCTCACACTGAGTTTCACAATGTGTTTTTGTGCCCAAGGAGCCCCTCATGTCAGGGCGTGGCCTAATGTACCATGCTGGTTTCTCCTACAGGGAACGTTGCACAATATGGCAACCACAAGTTTTCTGGCCATGGGGAAGATGGAGTTCTAATTTCTGCAACACTTTCACTCCTGGACTGTGATTGGATTTAAGGTCTAGGTTCTGAAGCCTGAAATCTGAGGTTGGGAAGAGATGAAGACATAAGACCATGGTGTGTCTGATGTGCTCAGTGTTCGGCCAGCTGTTGAGTGTGGGTTGGGAGGTGCAGGCTCAGGCTGTGGCAGACAGGGAATTAGTGCCCAGGCTAGACTGTATCATTGGGGTGCAGTCGAGTTTCGTGCAGGATGGTACTCATTTGTGGTTACTGGGTAGCCCCAGAGGGCAACGTTTTTCTTCTGGAGGGAAGACACAGTGCCATATTGTGGCTCCAGAATTCCCAAACTGGAAGGCTTGTGGGCCAGGAGTGTGAGGAAAAATTCTGAGAACACAAGCCAGACTTAGATTTCGGGGTGAGGGGACGGCAGGCACCCTCTGCAGAGATGATTCGAGATCCTGTATACCTGAAGACAGAGCTAGGATCAGACGTTGGCTTAGGTCGAAGTTTCTGTCCATGACGGCCCCTTCATGAAGGGGAGGGTGTCACGAGGACATGGAGGTTTTCCCACGATGGGAATTGTGAGATGCTCCAAACCGCAATGATTCCTTCTGTGGGACAGTCGAGACCTGTTGGATGGCTCCAGGACATCCCATAAGGAAGTTATCCAGAGCAGGGTTCTAAGGATGGATGCCTGGGCAGCCTGCCTCCCATTCCAGGTGTCTCATAGCTCCAAGGCAAGTTCGATCTGCTGGATCTAGGGGAGCAACCGAGGCGGGTGTGTTGAAATGGGTGAGTTGAGGATGGGTCATAATGTGCATTTGTGTCCATGTAGACCTTGGAATGGGGTGCTTGAACCGGGGCCTTGAGGGATGTTCATAACCGGAGGTTTTGATGGAGCTCTAAAGAGTATGTTTCCTATGTAGAGAAGAGAATTGTTTTGATGAGTGCCTAAGGAATCTCCCATATGCTGGTATTGGAAAACAGGCCTCTGAGGAGAGATGACTGGAATCAAAAGCAATGGATCTGATTAGGGCCTAAGTGCCTGTCCAGTTCAATCTTATTCTATGGGGATATCTGTCTCTGGGTCTGAGTGGAGGTAGTTTCCTAACTTGTGAGAGATCATCCCTGTGTGTCCTGGGCAGCCAACATTATTCGGATGGCCTGGGGGAGTTTGGCGGATTCTCCTAATCTATTGGGTTGTGGCCAATGGAAATAGCAGAATTCCCCTGGAGAGGGAAGCCACAGTCCTGAGGTGTGGCTCCAGGGGCCCCAGCTTGGATGGTGTGTTGGCCAGGCCTGTGGGGACAGAAGTCTGAAAACACAAACTCAGCTTAGTTTTGGGGATGTATGTATGAAGGCTCGATCTACAGACCGTGAGAATTTTCCGGGCTATGAACAAAGGGCGAGTATGTGGCGCTTGCTCAGGCTTTTGTCTCTGGATTTTGTGTCAACGGTGGCCGTGGAATGTCGGAGTGTCCTCAAGGGCCATGGACAATTCTTTCTCTGGTGATTTGGCCTGATCCCAAGTGGTTGGGATCATTCTGTGGATGGGAAGAGTCCTTTATGTATTTTTTTTTACCTCAGTTCTCCCACCAAAGAGGGATTCCAGAGTAGAGCCCTGAGTAGGTGTGACTAGACATCTCGAACTCTGGTTGAGATTGGGGGACTAGGGGCTTGGCAAGCCCCATATGTGGGCTGTTGTTCCAGTGACTAAGAGGCTTTACATGAGGATAGGGCTCACGCTGAGGGTCACAATGTGTGTTTGTGCAAATTGTGGCCCTCAGGGATAGGTGGGGCCTCATAGTCCATGCTGCTTTCTCCTACAATGAACATTGGACAACATGCCAACCACTAGGTTTCTTGCCAAGGCGAAGGAGAAGTTCTGATTCTTGCATCACGTTCACTCCTGAGCAGTGAGTGGAGATAAGGTCTAGGTTCTGAAGGTGAAAACTGAGGTTGGGTAGAGATGATGGCCTAAAGCCATTGTGGGTGTGATATGCTCTGTGTACGGCCAGCTGTCTGGGTGTTGGACTGGAGGTCTGCCCTCAGGCTGTGTCAGACAGGGCTTTAGTGCACAGGCGAGACTGTATAATTGGGGTGTGGTCGAGTGGCATGCAGGTTGTTGCTCATTTGGCGTTTCCGGTTAGCCCTATAGGGCAACATTTTTCTTCTGGAGAACAGGCAGAGTGCTGCATTGTGTCTCCAGAATTGCCAAACTGGAGGGGTGTGGCCAGGATTGTGAGGAAGGAAGTCTGAAAACACAAGCTAGCATGAGTTTTGGGGCCAAGAGCATGGCAGGCCCTCTCTGAAGAGGCTGAATCGAGATCTCCTGCAGGTGAGGTCAGGGCGAGTATCAGATGTTGCCTCAAGCTGGAGTTTGTGTCCATGACGGCCCCTTCCTGAAGGGGGTGGGGGCGTCATGAGGCCAGGGAGGTTTCCCTACGCTGGGAGTTGTGAGCTGCTCCCAACTTCAAAGTTTCCTTCTTCAGGACAGTCGAGTACTATTGTATGGTTCCAGGATGCCCCATACAGAAAGACTCGAGAGCAGGGGCCTAAGCATGGATGCCGAGAAACGCCAACTCACCTTCCCATTGCCTGGTGGAGACAAGGCACGCTCAATCTGCGGGCTCTTGGGTGAGCTACCCAGAAGGCTGAGTTTAAATGGACTCTCCTGAGGATGAGTCATAATGTGGGTTGGTGGCCATGGAGACCTTGGAATGTGGCAGTAGCTAAGGGACTCTGCAGGATTCTCCAACCCGAAGGGCTTGACACAACTCCAACAAGGAAGCTTCCCATGTGGAGATGAGAGGTCTTTTGTCTGGTGCCTCAGGAAAGCCCCGTATGCTGGTCTTCGAAACCAGGCCTCTGAGGAGTGATACCTGGACACCAAAGCAAGAGTTCATAATAGGGCCTAGGGGCCTGTCTGGTTCAATCTTCTGTCTCTGCGGATATCTGTCTGTGTGTCTGCATGGAGGTAGTAGTTGCTCAGCTTGTGTCATAATGCCCCTATTTGTCCAGTGCGGCTTGCGGTAGTGGGATGTCCTTGGGGACCTTGAGGTTTCTACTATTTTGTAGAGTTGTGGCCAATGGAATGGGCAGTTTCTTAGGAGAGAGCAGGCACAGTTCTGTGGTGTGGCTCCAGAGACCCCAGCCTGGAGGCTGTGTGGGCCATGGCTGTGCAGACAGACATCCAAAAACCCTAACTCAGCTCAGGTTTGGGGCCGAGGTTACGGCAGGCCTGATCTACAGTCCATGAGGAGAGCTCCTCTGGATATGAAAGAAGGGTGAGAGGGAGGCAGTCGCTCAGGCTTTTGTCTCTGGATGTTTTGTCCACAATGGCCGTTTAATGTAGGAGTTGCCTCATGGGTCGTAGAAGTCTCCCTCTCTGGTAGTTTGTCCAGCCCCCAAGTGTTTGGGGTCATTCTGTGGGAAGGGAAGTGTCCTGTTTTCTGCCTCATGTGTCCCCCCAGTAGAGGGATTCTTGAGCATAGCAGTGGGTACTGACAATTAGAATACACGCCCTCTGGTTAAGCCTGGGGGCCTATGGATATGACAAGCCCCATATGCAGGATCTTGGTCCAGTCACTGAGAGGCATTACTTTAATACGGGACTCACGCTGCAGGTCACAATGCATGTCTGTGCCCTAGGTGGCCCTCAAGCACTGGCGTGGCCTTTCAGACAATGCAGGTTTTCCCACATTGAACGCCGGACAACATGCCAACCACAACGTTTCTGGCCATGGGGAAGGAGGAATTCTAATTTCTGCATCACGTTCACCCCTGGGCAGTGATTGGAGATAAGTCTAGGTTCTGAAGCCTGAAAACCAAGGTTGGGAAGAGATGACGACCTACAGCCATAGCGGGTCCTATGTGTCCATGTTGGGGCCAGATGTCTGGCTGTCATTTGGGATGTCTTGTCTCAGGCTGTGCCAGACAGGGCATTAGAATACATGGTGGGCTGTATAATTGCTTTACAATCGAGTGGCATGCATTAGAAAATCATTTGGGGTTTCTTATTAGCAGCATAGGGCAAAGTTTTTCTTCCTGAGGGCAGGCAGAGTGCGGCATTGTGGCTTCGGAATTCCCAATCTGGAGGGCTTGTGGGCCAGGAGAGTGAGGACGGAAGTCTGAGAACACAAGCTAGGCTTAGGTTTCGGGGCAAGGACATGGCAGGCACACTCTGCAGAGCTGAATTGAGATCTCATGCGTCTGAAGTCAGGTCGAGGTTCAGACTTTGGCTCAGGTTTGAGTTTCTGTCCATGTGGGCCCCTTCAGGAAGGGGGGGCATTAGGAGGCCATGGGGGTTTTCCCACTATTGGAGTTGTGAGATGCTCCAAACCGCAAGGATTCCTTCTGTGGGACAATAAAGATTTGTTGGATGGCTCCAGGACGTCTTATAAGGTATTTTTCCAGAACAGGGTCCTAAGTATGGATGCCTGGGCAGTCAGCCTCACAATCCAATTGTCTCCTAGCAACAAGAAACGTTTGATCTGCTGGCTTGGGGTAGCAACAGAGGGGGCTGAGTTGAAATGGACTTTCCTGAGGATGGTCTTAATGTTGGTTTGAGTCCATGGAGACCTTGGTATGGGGCAGTGGCACCAGGGCCCTGAAGGATTCTCCTAACCAGAGGTTATGACAAAGCTCCAATGAGCAAGATTTCCATGGGGAGACCAGATTTGTTCTTATTGGTGCCTCAGGAAACCACCATATGCTGGTATTGGAAACGAGGCCTCTGAGGAGAGATGCCTAAAAACCAAAGCAATGGATCTGACTAGGGTCTAGGGGCCTGTCCGGTTCAATATTCTTTTCTGGGGACATCTGTTGTCTGAGTGGAGGTAGTTGCTCAGCTGGTTTGAGATCACCCCTGTTTGTCCTGGGCGGCCTACACTATTGGGATGGCCTCGGTGACTTTGGAGGTTTTTCCTCATTTGCAAGGTTGTGGCCAATGGAATGGGAAGAATTCCCATGAAAGGGAAGCACAGTCCTGAGGTGTGGCTCCAGGGACCCAAGTGTGGAGCGTGTGTGGTCCAGGGCTATTTGGACAAAAGTCTGAAAACACAAACTCCACTTAGGTTGGGGGATGTAGGTATGGCCGGCCCGATCTATAGACCGTGAGGAGAACTCTTCGGGATATGAACATAGGGCGAATGTGAGGTGCTTGCTCATGCTTTTTTTTTTTTTCTGGAAATCTGTCATCGATTGCCATGGAATGTCGGGGTGTCCTCATGGGCCATCGATGAGGCTCCCTTTCTGGGGATTTGACCTGATCCCAAGAGTTTGGGGTCATTCTGTAGGAAGGGAGGAGGCCTTTCTGGTTTTTTTGTTTATTTTTGTTTATTTATTTTTTTTTTTTACCTCAGGTGGACCACCAAAATAGGGATTCCAGAGCAGAGACGTGGGTTGGGGCAACTGGACAACCAGACCTCTGGTTAACATTGGGACCTAAGAACATGGCAATCCCCATATGTGGGCTCTTGGTCCAGACACTGAGAGGCCTTCCTTGAGGATAGGTCTCACACTGAGTTTCACAATGTGTTTTTGTGCCCAAGGAGCCCCTCAAGTCAGGGCGTGGCCTAATGTACCATGCTGGTTTCTCCTACAGGGAACGTTGCACAATATGGCAACCACAAGTTTTCTGGCCATGGGGAAGATGGAGTTCTAATTTCTGCAACACATTCACTCCTGGACTGTGATTGGATTTAAGGTCTAGGTTCTGAAGCCTGAAATCTGAGGTTGGGAAGAGATGAAGACATAAGACCATGGTGTGTCTGATGTGCTCAGTGTTCGGCCAGCTGTTGAGTGTGGGTTGGGAGGTGCAGGCTCAGGCTGTGGCAGACAGGGAATTAGTGCCCAGGCTAGACTGTATCATTGGGGTGCAGTCGAGTTTCGTGCAGGATGGTACTCATTTGTGGTTACTGGGTAGCCCCAGAGGGCAACGTTTTTCTTCTGGAGGGAAGACACAGTGCCATATTGTGGCTCCAGAATTCCCAAACTGGAAGGTTTGTGGACCAGGAGTGTGAGGAAAAATTCTGAGAACACAAGCCAGACTTAGATTTCAGGGTGAGGGGACGGCAGGCACCCTCTGCAGAGATGATTCGAGATCCTGTATACCTGAAGACAGAGCTAGGATCAGACGTTGGCTTAGGTCGAAGTTTCTGTCCATGACGGCCCCTTCATGAAGGGGAGGGTGTCACGAGGACATGGAGGTTTTCCCACGATGGGAATTGTGAGATGCTCCAAACCGCAATGATTCCTTCTGTGGGACAGTCGAGACCTGTTGGATGGCTCCAGGACATCCCATAAGGAAGTTATCCAGAGCAGGGTTCTAAGGATGGATGCCTGGGCAGCCTGCCTCCCATTCCAGGTGTCTCATAGCGCCAAGGCAAGTTCGATCTGCTGGATCTAGGGGAGCAACCGAGGCGGGTGTGTTGAAATGGGTGAGTTGAGGATGGGTCATAATGTGCATTTGTGTCCATGTAGACCTTGGAATGGGGTGCTTGAACCGGGGCCTTGAGGGATGTTCATAACCGGAGGTTTTGATGGAGCTCTAAAGAGTATGTTTCCTATGTAGAGAAGAGAATTGTTTTGATGAGTGCCTAAGGAATCTCCCATATGCTGGTATTGGAAAACAGGCCTCTGAGGAGAGATGACTGGAATCAAAAGCAATGGATCTGATTAGGGCCTAAGTGCCTGTCCAGTTCAATCTTATTCTATGGGGATATCTGTCTCTGGGTCTGAGTGGAGGTAGTTTCCTAACTTGTGAGAGATCATCCCTGTGTGTCCTGGGCAGCCAACATTATTCGGATGGCCTGGGGGAGTTTGGCGGATTCTCCTAATCTATTGGGTTGTGGCCAATGGAAATAGCAGAATTCCCCTGGAGAGGGAAGCCACAGTCCTGAGGTGTGGCTCCAGGGGCCCCAGCTTGGATGGTGTGTTGGCCAGGCCTGTGGGGACAGAAGTCTGAAAACACAAACTCAGCTTAGTTTTGGGGATGTATGTATGAAGGCTCGATCTACAGACCGTGAGAATTTTCCGGGCTATGAACAAAGGGCGAGTATGTGGCGCTTGCTCAGGCTTTTGTCTCTGGATTTTGTGTCAACGGTGGCCGTGGAATGTCGGAGTGTCCTCAAGGGCCATGGACAATTCTTTCTCTGGTGATTTGGCCTGATCCCAAGTGGTTGGGATCATTCTGTGGATGGGAAGAGTCCTTTATGTATTTTTTTTTACCTCAGTTCTCCCACCAAAGAGGGATTCCAGAGTAGAGCCCTGAGTAGGTGTGACTAGACATCTCGAACTCTGGTTGAGATTGGGGGACTAGGGGCTTGGCAAGCCCCATATGTGGGCTGTTGTTCCAGTGACTAAGAGGCTTTACATGAGGATAGGGCTCACGCTGAGGGTCACAATGTGTGTTTGTGCAAATTGTGGCCCTCAGGGATAGGTGGGGCCTCATAGTCCATGCTGCTTTCTCCTACAATGAACATTGGACAACATGCCAACCACTAGGTTTCTTGCCAAGGCGAAGGAGAAGTTCTGATTCTTGCATCACGTTCACTCCTGAGCAGTGAGTGGAGATAAGGTCTAGGTTCTGAAGGTGAAAACTGAGGTTGGGTAGAGATGATGGCCTAAAGCCATTGTGGGTGTGATATGCTCTGTGTGCGGCCAGCTGTCTGGGTGTTGGACTGGAGGTCTGCCCTCAGGCTGTGTCAGACAGGGCTTTAGTGCACAGGCTAGACTGTATAATTGGGGTGTGGTCGAGTGGCATGCAGGTTGTTACTCATTTGGCGTTTCCGGTTAGCCCTATAGGGCAAAATTTTTCTTCTGGAGGGCAGGCAGAGTGCTGCATTGTGTCTCCAGAATTGCCAAACTGGAGGGGTGTGGCCAGGATTGTGAGGAAGGAAGTCTGAAAACACAAGCTAGCATGAGTTTTGGGGCCAAGAGCATGGCAGGCCCTCTCTGAAGAGGCTGAATCGAGATCTCCTGCAGGTGAGGTCAGGGCGAGTATCAGATGTTGCCTCAAGCTGGAGTTTGTGTCCATGACGGCCCCTTCCTGAAGGGGGTGGGGGCGTCATGAGGCCAGGGAGGTTTCCATACGCTGGGAGTTGTGAGCTGCTCCCAACTTCAAAGTTTCCTTCTTCAGGACAGTCGAGTACTATTGTATGGTTCCAGGATGCCCCATACAGAAAGACTCGAGAGCAGGGGCCTAAGCATGGATGCCGAGAAACGCCAACTCACCTTCCCATTGCCTGGTGGAGACAAGGCACGCTCAATCTGCGGGCTCTTGGGTGAGCTACCCAGAAGCCTGAGTTTAAATGGACTCTCCTGAGGATGAGTCATAATGTGGGTTGGTGGCCATGGAGACCTTGGAATGTGGCAGTAGCTAAGGGACTCTGCAGGATTCTCCAACCCGAAGGGCTTGACACAACTCCAACAAGGAAGCTTCCCATGTGGAGATGAGAGGTCTTTTGTCTGGTGCCTCAGGAAAGCCCCGTATGCTGGTCTTCGAACCCAGGCCTCTGAGGAGTGATACCTGGACACCAAAGCAAGAGTTCATAATAGGGCCTAGGGGCCTGTCTGGTTCAATCTTCTGTCTCTGCGGATATCTGTCTGTGTGTCAGCATGGAGGTAGTAGTTGCTCAGCTTGTGTCATAATGCCCCTATTTGTCCAGTGCGGCTTGCGGTAGTGGGATGTCCTTGGGGACCTTGAGGTTTCTACTATTTTGTAGAGTTGTGGCCAATGGAATGGGCAATTTCTTAGGAGAGAGCAGGCACAGTTCTGTGGTGTGGCTCCAGAGACCCCAGCCTGGAGGCTGTGTGGGCCATGGCTGTGCAGACAGACATCCAAAAACCCTAACTCAGCTCAGGTTTGGGGCCGAGGTTACGGCAGGCCTGATCTACAGTCCTTGAGGAGAGCTCCTCTGGATATGAAAGAAGGGTGAGAGGGAGGCAGTCGCTCAGGCTTTTGTCTCTGGATGTTTTGTCCACAATGGCCGTTTAATGTAGGAGTTGCCTCATGGGTCGTAGAAGTCTCCCTCTCTGGTAGTTTGTCCAGCCCCCAAGTGTTTGGGGTCATTCTGTGGGAAGGGAAGTGTCCTGTTTTCTGCCTCATGTGTCCCCCCAGTAGAGGGATTCTTGAGCATAGCAGTGGGTACTGACAATTAGAATACTTGCCCTCTGGTTAAGCCTGGGGGCCTATGGATATGACAAGCCCCATATGCAGGATCTTGGTCCAGCCACTGAGAGGCATTACTTTAATACGGGACTCACGCTGCAGGTCACAATGCATGTCTGTGCTCTAGGTGGCCCTCAAGCACTGGCGTGGCCTTTCGGACAATGCAGGTTTTCCCACATTGAACGCCGGACAACATGCCAACCACAACGTTTCTGGCCATGGGGAAGGAGGAATTCTAATTTCTGCATCACGTTCACCCCTGGGCAGTGATTGGAGATAAGGTCTAGGTTCTGAAGCCTGAAAACCGAGGTTGGGAAGAGATGACGACCTACAGCCATAGCGGGTCCTATGTGTCCATGTTGGGGCCAGATGTCTGGCTGTCATTTGGGATGTCTTGTCTCAGGCTGTGCCAGACAGGGCATTAGAATACATGGTGGGCTGTATAATTGCTTTACAATCGAGTGGAATGCATTAGAAAATCATTTGGGGTTTCTTATTAGCAGCATAGGGCAAAGTTTTTCTTCCTGAGGGCAGGCAGAGTGCGGCATTGTGGCTTCGGAATTCCCAATCTGGAGGGCTTGTGGGCCAGGAGAGTGAGGACGGAAGTCTGAGAACACAAGCTAGGCTTAGGTTTCGGGGCAAGGACATGGCAGGCACACTCTGCAGAGCTGAATTGAGATCTCATGCGTCTGAAGTCAGGTCGAGGTTCAGACTTTGGCTCAGGTTTGAGTTTCTGTCCATGTGGGCCCCTTCAGGAAGGGGGGGCATTATGAGGCCATGGGGGTTTTCCCACTATTGGAGTTGTGAGATGCTCCAAACCACAAGGATTCCTTCTGTGGGACAATAAAGATTTGTTGGATGGCTCCAGGACGTCTTATAAGGTATTTTTCCAGAACAGGGTCCTAAGTATGGATGCCTGGGCAGTCAGCCTCACAATCCAATTGTCTCCTAGCAACAAGAAACGTTTGATCTGCTGGCTTGGGGTAGCAACAGAGGGGGCTGAGTTGAAATGGACTTTCCTGAGGATGGTCTTAATGTTGGTTTGAGTCCATGGAGACCTTGGTATGGGGCAGTGGCACCAGGGCCCTGAAGGATTCTCCTAACCAGAGGTTATGACAAAGCTCCAATGAGCAAGATTTCCATGGGGAGACCAGATTTGTTCTTATTGGTGCCTCAGGAAACCACCATATGCTGGTATTGGAAACGAGGCTTCTGAGGAGAGATGCCTAAAAACCAAAGCAATGGATCTGACTAGGGTCTAGGGGCCTGTCCGGTTCAATATTCTTTTCTGGGGACATCTGTTGTCTGAGTGGAGGTAGTTGCTCAGCTGGTTTGAGATCACCCCTGTTTGTCCTGGGCGGCCTACACTATTGGGATGGCCTCGGTGACTTTGGAGGTTTTTCCTCATTTGCAAGGTTGTGGCCAATGGAATGGGAAGAATTCCCTTGAAAGGGAAGCACAGTCCTGAGGTGTGGCTCCAGGGACCCAAGTGTGGAGCGTGTGTGGTCCAGGGCTATTTGGACAAAAGTCTGAAAACACAAACTCCACTTAGGTTGGGGGATGTAGGTATGGCCGGCCCGATCTATAGACCGTGAGGAGAACTCTTCGGGATATGAACAAAGGGCGAATGTGAGGTGCTGGCTCATGCTTTTTTTTTTTTTTTTTTTTTTTCTGGAAATGTGTCACCGATTGCCATGGAATGTCGGGGTGTCCTCATGGGCCATCGATGAGGCTCCCTTTCTGGGGATTTGACCCGATCCCAAGAGTTTGGGGTCATTCTGTGGGAAGGGAGGAGGCCTTTCTTGTTTTTTTGTTTATTTTTTTATTATTATTATTTTTTTTACCTAAGGTGGACCACCAAAAGAGGGATTCCAGAGCAGAGTCCTGGGGAGGGGCGACTGGACAACCAGACCTCTGGTTAACATTGGGACCTAAGAACATGGCAAGCCCCATATGTGGGCTCTTGGTCCAGACACTGAGAGGCCTTCCCTGAGGAATGGTCTCACACTGAGTTTCACAATGTGTTTTTGTGCCCAAGGAGCCCCTCAAGTCAGGGCGTGGCCTAATGTACCATGCTGGTTTCTCCTACAGGGAACGTTGCACAATATGGCAACCACAAGTTTTCTGGCCATGGGGAAGATGGAGTTCTAATTTCTGCAACACTTTCACTCCTGGACTGTGATTGGATTTAAGGTCTAGGTTCTGAAGCCTGAAAACTGAGGTTGGGAAGAGATGAAGACCTAAGGCCATGGTGTGGCTGATGTGCTCAGTGTTCGGCCAGCTGTTGAGTGTGGGTTGGGAGGTGCAGGCTCAGGCTGTGGCAGACAGGGAATTAGTGCCCAGGCTAGACTGTATCATTGGGGTGCAGTCGAGTTTCGTGCAGGATGGTACTCATTTGTGGTTACTGGGTAGCCCCAGAGGGCAACGTTTTTCTTCTGGAGGGAAGACACAGTGCCACAGAGTGGCTCCAGAATTCCCAAACTGGAAGGCTTGTGGGCCAGGAGTGTGATGAAAAAATTCTGAGAACACAAGCCAGACTTAGATTTCGGGGTGAGGGGACGGCAGGCACCCTCTGCAGAGATGATTCGAGATCCTGTATACCTGAAGACAGAGCTAGGATCAGACGTTGGCTTAGGTCGAAGTTTCTGTCCATGACGGCCCCTTCATGAAGGGGAGGGTGTCACGAGGACATGGAGGTTTTCCCACGATGGGAATTGTGAGATGCTCCAAACCGCAATGATTCCTTCTGTGGGACAGTCGAGACCTGTTGGATGGCTCCAGGACATCCCATAAGGACGTTATCCAGAGCAGGGTTCTAAGGATGGATGCCTGGGCAGCCTGCCTCCCATTCCAGGTGTCTCATAGCGCCAAGGCAAGTTCGATCTGCTGGATCTAGGGGAGCAACCGAGGCGGGTGTGTTGAAATGGGTGAGTTGAGGATGGGTCATAATGTGCATTTGTGTCCATGTAGACCTTGGAATGGGGTGCTTGAACCGGGGCCTTGAGGGATGTTCATAACCGGAGGTTTTGATGGAGCTCTAAAGAGTATGTTTCCTATGTAGAGAAGAGAATTGTTTTGATGAGTGCCTAAGGAATCTCCCATATGCTGGTATTGGAAAACAGGCCTCTGAGGAGAGATGACTGGAATCAAAAGCAATGGATCTGATTAGGGCCTAAGTGCCTGTCCAGTTCAATCTTATTCTATGGGGATATCTGTCTCTGGGTCTGAGTGGAGGTAGTTTCCTAACTTGTGAGAGATCATCCCTGTGTGTCCTGGGCAGCCAACATTATTCGGATGGCCTGGGGGAGTTTGGCGGATTCTCCTAATCTATTGGGTTGTGGCCAATGGAAATAGCAGAATTCCCCTGGAGAGGGAAGCCACAGTCCTGAGGTGTGGCTCCAGGGGCCCCAGCTTGGATGGTGTGTTGGCCAGGCCTGTGGGGACAGAAGTCTGAAAACACAAACTCAGCTTAGTTTTGGGGATGTATGTATGAAGGCTCGATCTACAGACCGTGAGAATTTTCCGGGCTATGAACAAAGGGCGAGTATGTGGCGCTTGCTCAGGCTTTTGTCTCTGGATTTTGTGTCAACGGTGGCCGTGGAATGTCGGAGTGTCCTCAAGGGCCATGGACAATTCTTTCTCTGGTGATTTGGCCTGATCCCAAGTGGTTGGGATCATTCTGTGGATGGGAAGAGTCCTTTATGTATTTTTTTTTACCTCAGTTCTCCCACCAAAGAGGGATTCCAGAGTAGAGCCCTGAGTAGGTGTGACTAGACATCTCGAACTCTGGTTGAGATTGGGGGACTAGGGGCTTGGCAAGCCCCATATGTGGGCTGTTGTTCCAGTGACTAAGAGGCTTTACATGAGGATAGGGCTCACGCTGAGGGTCACAATGTGTGTTTGTGCAAATTGTGGCCCTCAGGGATAGGTGGGGCCTCATAGTCCATGCTGCTTTCTCCTACAATGAACATTGGACAACATGCCAACCACTAGGTTTCTTGCCAAGGCGAAGGAGAAGTTCTGATTCTTGCATCACGTTCACTCCTGAGCAGTGAGTGGAGATAAGGTCTAGGTTCTGAAGGTGAAAACTGAGGTTGGGTAGAGATGATGGCCTAAAGCCATTGTGGGTGTGATATGCTCTGTGTGCGGCCAGCTGTCTGGGTGTTGGACTGGAGGTCTGCCCTCAGGCTGTGTCAGACAGGGCTTTAGTGCACAGGCTAGACTGTATAATTGGGGTGTGGTCGAGTGGCATGCAGGTTGTTACTCATTTGGCGTTTCCGGTTAGCCCTATAGGGCAAAATTTTTCTTCTGGAGGGCAGGCAGAGTGCTGCATTGTGTCTCCAGAATTGCCAAACTGGAGGGGTGTGGCCAGGATTGTGAGGAAGGAAGTCTGAAAACACAAGCTAGCATGAGTTTTGGGGCCAAGAGCATGGCAGGCCCTCTCTGAAGAGGCTGAATCGAGATCTCCTGCAGGTGAGGTCAGGGCGAGTATCAGATGTTGCCTCAAGCTGGAGTTTGTGTCCATGACGGCCCCTTCCTGAAGGGGGTGGGGGCGTCATGAGGCCAGGGAGGTTTCCCTACGCTGGGAGTTGTGAGCTGCTCCCAACTTCAAAGTTTCCTTCTTCAGGACAGTCGAGTACTATTGTATGGTTCCAGGATGCCCCATACAGAAAGACTCGAGAGCAGGGGCCTAAGCATGGATGCCGAGAAACGCCAACTCACCTTCCCATTGCCTGGTGGAGACAAGGCACGCTCAATCTGCGGGCTCTTGGGTGAGCTACCCAGAAGGCTGAGTTTAAATGGACTCTCCTGAGGATGAGTCATAATGTGGGTTGGTGGCCATGGAGACCTTGGAATGTGGCAGTAGCTAAGGGACTCTGCAGGATTCTCCAACCCGAAGGGCTTGACACAACTCCAACAAGGAAGCTTCCCATGTGGAGATGAGAGGTCTTTTGTCTGGTGCCTCAGGAAAGCCCCGTATGCTGGTCTTCGAACCCAGGCCTCTGAGGAGTGATACCTGGACACCAAAGCAAGAGTTCATAATAGGGCCTAGGGGCCTGTCTGGTTCAATCTTCTGTCTCTGCGGATATCTGTCTGTGTGTCAGCATGGAGGTAGTAGTTGCTCAGCTTGTGTCATAATGCCCCTATTTGTCCAGTGCGGCTTGCGGTAGTGGGATGTCCTTGGGGACCTTGAGGTTTCTACTATTTTGTAGAGTTGTGGCCAATGGAATGGGCAATTTCTTAGGAGAGAGCAGGCACAGTTCTGTGGTGTGGCTCCAGAGACCCCAGCCTGGAGGCTGTGTGGGCCATGGCTGTGCAGACAGACATCCAAAAACCCTAACTCAGCTCAGGTTTGGGGCCGAGGTTACGGCAGGCCTGATCTACAGTCCTTGAGGAGAGCTCCTCTGGATATGAAAGAAGGGTGAGAGGGAGGCAGTCGCTCAGGCTTTTGTCTCTGGATGTTTTGTCCACAATGGCCGTTTAATGTAGGAGTTGCCTCATGGGTCGTAGAAGTCTCCCTCTCTGGTAGTTTGTCCAGCCCCCAAGTGTTTGGGGTCATTCTGTGGGAAGGGAAGTGTCCTGTTTTCTGCCTCATGTGTCCCCCCAGTAGAGGGATTCTTGAGCATAGCAGTGGGTACTGACAATTAGAATACTCGCCCTCTGGTTAAGCCTGGGGGCCTATGGATATGACAAGCCCCATATGCAGGATCTTGGTCCAGCCACTGAGAGGCATTACTTTAATACGGGACTCACGCTGCAGGTCACAATGCATGTCTGTGCCCTAGGTGGCCCTCAAGCACTGGCGTGGCCTTTCGGACAATGCAGGTTTTCCCACATTGAACGCCGGACAACATGCCAACCACAACGTTTCTGGCCATGGGGAAGGAGGAATTCTAATTTCTGCATCACGTTCACCCCTGGGCAGTGATTGGAGATAAGGTCTAGGTTCTGAAGCCTGAAAACCGAGGTTGGGAAGAGATGACGACCTACAGCCATAGCGGGTCCTATGTGTCCATGTTGGGGCCAGATGTCTGGCTGTCGTTTGGGATGTCTTGTCTCAGGATGTGCCAGACAGGGCATTAGAATACATGGTGGGCTGTATAATTGCTTTACAATCGAGTGGCATGCATTAGAAAATCATTTGGGGTTTCTTATTAGCAGCATAGGGCAAAGTTTTTCTTCCTGAGGGCAGGCAGAGTGCGGCATTGTGGCTTCGGAATTCCCAATCTGGAGGGCTTGTGGGCCAGGAGAGTGAGGACGGAAGTCTGAGAACACAAGCTAGGCTTAGGTTTCGGGGCAAGGACATGGCAGGCACACTCTGCAGAGCTGAATTGAGATCTCATGCGTCTGAAGTCAGGTCGAGGTTCAGACTTTGGCTCAGGTTTGAGTTTCTGTCCATGTGGGCCCCTTCAGGAAGGGGGGGCATTATGAGGCCATGGGGGTTTTCCCACTATTGGAGTTGTGAGATGCTCCAAACCACAAGGATTCCTTCTGTGGGACAATAAAGATTTGTTGGATGGCTCCAGGACGTCTTATAAGGTATTTTTCCAGAACAGGGTCCTAAGTATGGATGCCTGGGCAGTCAGCCTCACAATCCAATTGTCTCCTAGCAACAAGAAACGTTTGATCTGCTGGCTTGGGGTAGCAACAGAGGGGGCTGAGTTGAAATGGACTTTCCTGAGGATGGTCTTAATGTTGGTTTGAGTCCATGGAGACCTTGGTATGGGGCAGTGGCACCAGGGCCCTGAAGGATTCTCCTAACCAGAGGTTATGACAAAGCTCCAATGAGCAAGATTTCCATGGGGAGACCAGATTTGTTCTTATTGGTGCCTCAGGAAACCACCATATGCTGGTATTGGAAACGAGGCTTCTGAGGAGAGATGCCTAAAAACCAAAGCAATGGATCTGACTAGGGTCTAGGGGCCTGTCCGGTTCAATATTCTTTTCTGGGGACATCTGTTGTCTGAGTGGAGGTAGTTGCTCAGCTGGTTTGAGATCACCCCTGTTTGTCCTGGGCGGCCTACACTATTGGGATGGCCTCGGTGACTTTGGAGGTTTTTCCTCATTTGCAAGGTTGTGGCCAATGGAATGGGAAGAATTCCCTTGAAAGGGAAGCACAGTCCTGAGGTGTGGCTCCAGGGACCCAAGTGTGGAGCGTGTGTGGTCCAGGGCTATTTGGACAAAAGTCTGAAAACACAAACTCCACTTAGGTTGGGGGATGTAGGTATGGCCGGCCCGATCTATAGACCGTGAGGAGAACTCTTCGGGATATGAACAAAGGGCGAATGTGAGGTGCTGGCTCATGCTTTTTTTTTTTTTTTTTTTTTTCTGGAAATGTGTCACCGATTGCCATGGAATGTCGGGGTGTCCTCATGGGCCATCGATGAGGCTCCCTTTCTGGGGATTTGACCCGATCCCAAGAGTTTGGGGTCATTCTGTGGGAAGGGAGGAGGCCTTTCTTGTTTTTTTGTTTATTTTTTTATTATTATTATTTTTTTTACCTAAGGTGGACCACCAAAAGAGGGATTCCAGAGCAGAGTCCTGGGGAGGGGCGACTGGACAACCAGACCTCTGGTTAACATTGGGACCTAAGAACATGGCAAGCCCCATATGTGGGCTCTTGGTCCAGACACTGAGAGGCCTTCCCTGAGGAATGGTCTCACACTGAGTTTCACAATGTGTTTTTGTGCCCAAGGAGCCCCTCAAGTCAGGGCGTGGCCTAATGTACCATGCTGGTTTCTCCTACAGGGAACGTTGCACAATATGGCAACCACAAGTTTTCTGGCCATGGGGAAGATGGAGTTCTAATTTCTGCAACACTTTCACTCCTGGACTGTGATTGGATTTAAGGTCTAGGTTCTGAAGCCTGAAAACTGAGGTTGGGAAGAGATGAAGACCTAAGGCCATGGTGTGGCTGATGTGCTCAGTGTTCGGCCAGCTGTTGAGTGTGGGTTGGGAGGTGCAGGCTCAGGCTGTGGCAGACAGGGAATTAGTGCCCAGGCTAGACTGTATCATTGGGGTGCAGTCGAGTTTCGTGCAGGATGGTACTCATTTGTGGTTACTGGGTAGCCCCAGAGGGCAACGTTTTTCTTCTGGAGGGAAGACACAGTGCCACAGAGTGGCTCCAGAATTCCCAAACTGGAAGGCTTGTGGGCCAGGAGTGTGATGAAAAAATTCTGAGAACACAAGCCAGACTTAGATTTCGGGGTGAGGGGACGGCAGGCACCCTCTGCAGAGATGATTCGAGATCCTGTATACCTGAAGACAGAGCTAGGATCAGACGTTGGCTTAGGTCGAAGTTTCTGTCCATGACGGCCCCTTCATGAAGGGGAGGGTGTCACGAGGACATGGAGGTTTTCCCACGATGGGAATTGTGAGATGCTCCAAACCGCAATGATTCCTTCTGTGGGACAGTCGAGACCTGTTGGATGGCTCCAGGACATCCCATAAGGACGTTATCCAGAGCAGGGTTCTAAGGATGGATGCCTGGGCAGCCTGCCTCCCATTCCAGGTGTCTCATAGCGCCAAGGCAAGTTCGATCTGCTGGATCTAGGGGAGCAACCGAGGCGGGTGTGTTGAAATGGGTGAGTTGAGGATGGGTCATAATGTGCATTTGTGTCCATGTAGACCTTGGAATGGGGTGCTTGAACCGGGGCCTTGAGGGATGTTCATAACCGGAGGTTTTGATGGAGCTCTAAAGAGTATGTTTCCTATGTAGAGAAGAGAATTGTTTTGATGAGTGCCTAAGGAATCTCCCATATGCTGGTATTGGAAAACAGGCCTCTGAGGAGAGATGACTGGAATCAAAAGCAATGGATCTGATTAGGGCCTAAGTGCCTGTCCAGTTCAATCTTATTCTATGGGGATATCTGTCTCTGGGTCTGAGTGGAGGTAGTTTCCTAACTTGTGAGAGATCATCCCTGTGTGTCCTGGGCAGCCAACATTATTCGGATGGCCTGGGGGAGTTTGGCGGATTCTCCTAATCTATTGGGTTGTGGCCAATGGAAATAGCAGAATTCCCCTGGAGAGGGAAGCCACAGTCCTGAGGTGTGGCTCCAGGGGCCCCAGCTTGGATGGTGTGTTGGCCAGGCCTGTGGGGACAGAAGTCTGAAAACACAAACTCAGCTTAGTTTTGGGGATGTATGTATGAAGGCTCGATCTACAGACCGTGAGAATTTTCCGGGCTATGAACAAAGGGCGAGTATGTGGCGCTTGCTCAGGCTTTTGTCTCTGGATTTTGTGTCAACGGTGGCCGTGGAATGTCGGAGTGTCCTCAAGGGCCATGGACAATTCTTTCTCTGGTGATTTGGCCTGATCCCAAGTGGTTGGGATCATTCTGTGGATGGGAAGAGTCCTTTATGTATTTTTTTTACCTCAGTTCTCCCACCAAAGAGGGATTCCAGAGTAGAGCCCTGAGTAGGTGTGACTAGACATCTCGAACTCTGGTTGAGATTGGGGGACTAGGGGCTTGGCAAGCCCCATATGTGGGCTGTTGTTCCAGTGACTAAGAGGCTTTACATGAGGATAGGGCTCACGCTGAGGGTCACAATGTGTGTTTGTGCACATTGTGGCCCTCAGGGATAGGTGGGGCCTCATAGTCCATGCTGCTTTCTCCTACAATGAACATTGGACAACATGCCAACCACTAGGTTTCTTGCCAAGGCGAAGGAGAAGTTCTGATTCTTGCATCACGTTCACTCCTGAGCAGTGAGTGGAGATAAGGTCTAGGTTCTGAAGGTGAAAACTGAGGTTGGGTAGAGATGATGGCCTAAAGCCATTGTGGGTGTGATATGCTCTGTGTACGGCCAGCTGTCTGGGTGTTGGACTGGAGGTCTGCCCTCAGGCTGTGTCAGACAGGGCTTTAGTGCACAGGCTAGACTGTATAATTGGGGTGTGGTCGAGTGGCATGCAGGTTGTTACTCATTTGGCGTTTCCGGTTAGCCCTATAGGGCAACATTTTTCTTCTGGAGGGCAGGCAGAGTGCTGCATTGTGTCTCCAGAATTGCCAAACTGGAGGGGTGTGGCCAGGATTGTGAGGAAGGAAGTCTGAAAACACAAGCTAGCATGAGTTTTGGGGCCAAGAGCATGGCAGGCCCTCTCTGAAGAGGCTGAATCGAGATCTCCTGCAGGTGAGGTCAGGGCGAGTATCAGATGTTGCCTCAAGCTGGAGTTTGTGTCCATGACGGCCCCTTCCTGAAGGGGGTGGGGGCGTCATGAGGCCAGGGAGGTTTCCCTACGCTGGGAGTTGTGAGCTGCTCCCAACTTCAAAGTTTCCTTCTTCAGGACAGTCGAGTACTATTGTATGGTTCCAGGATGCCCCATACAGAAAGACTCGAGAGCAGGGGCCTAAGCATGGATGCCGAGAAACGCCAACTCACCTTCCCATTGCCTGGTGGAGACAAGGCACGCTCAATCTGCGGGCTCTTGGATGAGCTACCCAGAAGGCTGAGTTTAAATGGACTCTCCTGAGGATGAGTCATAATGTGGGTTGGTGGCCATGGAGACCTTGGAATGTGGCAGTAGCTAAGGGACTCTGCAGGATTCTCCAACCCGAAGGGCTTGACACAACTCCAACAAGGAAGCTTCCCATGTGGAGATGAGAGGTCTTTTGTCTGGTGCCTCGGGAAAGCCCCGTATGCTGGTCTTCGAACCCAGGCCTCTGAGGAGTGATACCTGGACACCAAAGCAAGAGTTCATAATAGGGCCTAGGGGCCTGTCTGGTTCAATCTTCTGTCTCTGCGGATATCTGTCTGTGTGTCTGCATGGAGGTAGTAGTTGCTCAGCTTGTGTCATAATGCCCCTATTTGTCCAGTGCGGCTTGCGGTAGTGGGATGTCCTTGGGGACCTTGAGGTTTCTACTATTTTGTAGAGTTGTGGCCAATGGAATGGGCAATTTCTTAGGAGAGAGCAGGCACAGTTCTGTGGTGTGGCTCCAGAGACCCCAGCCTGGAGTCTGTGTGGGCCATGGCTGTGCAGACAGACATCCAAAAACCCTAACTCAGCTCAGGTTTGGGGCCGAGGTTACGGCAGGCCTGATCTACAGTCCATGAGGGGAGCTCCTCTGGATATGAAAGAAGGGTGAGAGGGAGGCAGTCGCTCAGGCTTTTGTCTCTGGATGTTTTGTCCACAATGGCCGTTTAATGTAGGAGTTGCCTCATGGGTCGTAGAAGTCTCCCTCTCTGGTAGTTTGTCCAGCCCCCAAGTGTTTGGGGTCATTCTGTGGGAAGGGAAGTGTCCTGTTTTTTGCCTCATATGTCCCCCCAGTAGAGGGATTCTAGAGCATAGCAGTGGGTACTGACAACTGGAATACTCGCCCTCGGGTTAAGCCTGGGGGCCTATGGATATGACAAGCCCCATATGCAGGATCTTGGTCCAGCCACTGAGAGGCGTTACTTTAATACAGGACTCACGCTGCAGGTCACAATGCATGTCTGTGCCCTAGGCGGCCCTCAAGCACTGGCGTGGCCTTTCGGACAATGCAGGTTTTCCCACATTGAACGTTGGACAACATGCCAACCACAAGGTTTCTGGCCATGGGGAAGGAGGAATTCTAATTTCTGCATCACGTTCACCCTGGGCAGTGATTGGAGATAAGGTCTAGGTTCTGAAGCCTGAAAACCGAGGTTGGGAAGAGATGACGACCTACAGCCATAGCGGGTCCTATGTGTCCAGGTTGGGGCCAGCTGTCTGGGTGTCGTTTGGGATGTCTTGTCTCAGGCTGTGCCAGACAGGGCATTAGAATACAGGGTGGGCTGTATAATTGCTTTACAATCGAGTGGCATGCATTAGAAAATCATTTGGGGTTTCTTATTAGAAGCATAGGGCAAAGTTTTTCTTCTGGAGGGCAGGCAGAGTGCTGCATTGTGGCTTCGGAATTCCCAAACTGGAGGGCTTGTGGGCCAGGAGAGTGAGGACGGAAGTCTGAGAACACAAGCTAGGCTTAGGTTTCGGGGCAAGGACATGGCAGCCACACTCTGCAGAGCTGAATTGAGATCTCATGTTTCTGAAGTCAGGTCGAGGATCAGACTTTGGCTCAGGTTTGAGTTTCTGTCCATGTTGGCCCCTTCATGAAGGGGGGACATTATGAGCCCATGGGGGTTTTCCCACTATTGGAGTTGTGAGATGCTCCAAAACGCAAGGATTCCTTCTGTGGGACAATTAAGATTTGTTGGATGGCTCCAGGACGTCTTATAAGGTATTTTTCCAGAACAGGGTTCTAAGTATGGATGCCTGGGCAGTCAGCCTCACAATCCAATTGTCTCCTAGCAACAAGAAACGTTTGATCTGCTGGCTTGGGGTAGCAACAGAGGGGGCTGAGTTGAAATGGACTTTCCTGAGGATGGTCTTAATGTTGGTTTGAGTCCATGGAGACCTTGGTATGGGGCAGTGGCACCAGGGCCCTGAAGGATTCTCCTAACCAGAGGTTATGACAAAGCTCCAATGAGCAAGTTTTCCATGGGGAGATGAGATTTGATCTCATTGGTGCCTCAGGAAACCACCATATGCTGGTATTGGAAACGAGGCCTCTGAGGAGAGATGCCTAAAAACCAAAGCAATGGATCTGATTAGGGCCTAGGGGCCTGTCCGGTTCAATATTCTTCTCTGGGGACATCTGTTGTCTGAGTGGAGGTAGTTGCTCAGCTGGTTTGAGATCACCCCTGTTTGTCCTGGGCGGCCTACACTAATGGGATGGCCTCGGTGACTTTGGAGGTTTTTCCTCATTTGCAAGGTTGTGGCCAATGGAATGGGAAGAATTCCCTTGAAAGGGAAGCACAGTCCTGAGGTGTGGCTCCAGGGACCCAAGTGTGGAGCGTGTGTGGTCCAGGGCTATTTGGACAAAAGTCTGAAAACACAAACTCCACTTAGGTTGGGGGATGTAGGTATGGCCGGCCCGATCTATAGACCGTGAGGAGAACTCTTCGGGATATGAACAAAGGGCGAATGTGAGGTGCTGGCTCATGCTTTTTTTTTTTTTTTTTTTTTCTGGAAATGTGTCACCGATTGCCATGGAATGTCGGGGTGTCCTCATGGGCCATCGATGAGGCTCCCTTTCTGGGGATTTGACCCGATCCCAAGAGTTTGGGGTCATTCTGTGGGAAGGGAGGAGGCCTTTCTTGTTTTTTTGTTTATTTTTTTATTATTATTATTTTTTTTACCTAAGGTGGACCACCAAAAGAGGGATTCCAGAGCAGAGTCCTGGGGAGGGGCGACTGGACAACCAGACCTCTGGTTAACATTGGGACCTAAGAACATGGCAAGCCCCATATGTGGGCTCTTGGTCCAGACACTGAGAGGCCTTCCCTGAGGAATGGTCTCACACTGAGTTTCACAATGTGTTTTTGTGCCCAAGGAGCCCCTCAAGTCAGGGCGTGGCCTAATGTACCATGCTGGTTTCTCCTACAGGGAACGTTGCACAATATGGCAACCACAAGTTTTCTGGCCATGGGGAAGATGGAGTTCTAATTTCTGCAACACTTTCACTCCTGGACTGTGATTGGATTTAAGGTCTAGGTTCTGAAGCCTGAAAACTGAGGTTGGGAAGAGATGAAGACCTAAGGCCATGGTGTGGCTGATGTGCTCAGTGTTCGGCCAGCTGTTGAGTGTGGGTTGGGAGGTGCAGGCTCAGGCTGTGGCAGACAGGGAATTAGTGCCCAGGCTAGACTGTATCATTGGGGTGCAGTCGAGTTTCGTGCAGGATGGTACTCATTTGTGGTTACTGGGTAGCCCCAGAGGGCAACGTTTTTCTTCTGGAGGGAAGACACAGTGCCACAGAGTGGCTCCAGAATTCCCAAACTGGAAGGCTTGTGGGCCAGGAGTGTGATGAAAAAATTCTGAGAACACAAGCCAGACTTAGATTTCGGGGTGAGGGGACGGCAGGCACCCTCTGCAGAGATGATTCGAGATCCTGTATACCTGAAGACAGAGCTAGGATCAGACGTTGGCTTAGGTCGAAGTTTCTGTCCATGACGGCCCCTTCATGAAGGGGAGGGTGTCACGAGGACATGGAGGTTTTCCCACGATGGGAATTGTGAGATGCTCCAAACCGCAATGATTCCTTCTGTGGGACAGTCGAGACCTGTTGGATGGCTCCAGGACATCCCATAAGGACGTTATCCAGAGCAGGGTTCTAAGGATGGATGCCTGGGCAGCCTGCCTCCCATTCCAGGTGTCTCATAGCGCCAAGGCAAGTTCGATCTGCTGGATCTAGGGGAGCAACCGAGGCGGGTGTGTTGAAATGGGTGAGTTGAGGATGGGTCATAATGTGCATTTGTGTCCATGTAGACCTTGGAATGGGGTGCTTGAACCGGGGCCTTGAGGGATGTTCATAACCGGAGGTTTTGATGGAGCTCTAAAGAGTATGTTTCCTATGTAGAGAAGAGAATTGTTTTGATGAGTGCCTAAGGAATCTCCCATATGCTGGTATTGGAAAACAGGCCTCTGAGGAGAGATGACTGGAATCAAAAGCAATGGATCTGATTAGGGCCTAAGTGCCTGTCCAGTTCAATCTTATTCTATGGGGATATCTGTCTCTGGGTCTGAGTGGAGGTAGTTTCCAAACTTGTGAGAGATCATCCCTGTGTGTCCTGGGCAGCCAACATTATTCGGATGGCCTGGGGGAGTTTGGCGGATTCTCCTAATCTATTGGGTTGTGGCCAATGGAAATAGCAGAATTCCCCTGGAGAGGGAAGCCACAGTCCTGAGGTGTGGCTCCAGGGGCCCCAGCTTGGATGGTGTGTTGGCCAGGCCTGTGGGGACAGAAGTCTGAAAACACAAACTCAGCTTAGTTTTGGGGATGTATGTATGAAGGCTCGATCTACAGACCGTGAGAATTTTCCGGGCTATGAACAAAGGGCGAGTATGTGGCGCTTGCTCAGGCTTTTGTCTCTGGATTTTGTGTCAACGGTGGCCGTGGAATGTCGGAGTGTCCTCAAGGGCCATGGACAATTCTTTCTCTGGTGATTTGGCCTGATCCCAAGTGGTTGGGATCATTCTGTGGATGGGAAGAGTCCTTTATGTATTTTTTTTTACCTCAGTTCTCCCACCAAAGAGGGATTCCAGAGTAGAGCCCTGAGTAGGTGTGACTAGACATCTCGAACTCTGGTTGAGATTGGGGGACTAGGGGCTTGGCAAGCCCCATATGTGGGCTGTTGTTCCAGTGACTAAGAGGCTTTACATGAGGATAGGGCTCACGCTGAGGGTCACAATGTGTGTTTGTGCAAATTGTGGCCCTCAGGGATAGGTGGGGCCTCATAGTCCATGCTGCTTTCTCCTACAATGAACATTGGACAACATGCCAACCACTAGGTTTCTTGCCAAGGCGAAGGAGAAGTTCTGATTCTTGCATCACGTTCACTCCTGAGCAGTGAGTGGAGATAAGGTCTAGGTTCTGAAGGTGAAAACTGAGGTTGGGTAGAGATGATGGCCTAAAGCCATTGTGGGTGTGATATGCTCTGTGTGCGGCCAGCTGTCTGGGTGTTGGACTGGAGGTCTGCCCTCAGGCTGTGTCAGACAGGGCTTTAGTGCACAGGCTAGACTGTATAATTGGGGTGTGGTCGAGTGGCATGCAGGTTGTTACTCATTTGGCGTTTCCGGTTAGCCCTATAGGGCAAAATTTTTCTTCTGGAGGGCAGGCAGAGTGCTGCATTGTGTCTCCAGAATTGCCAAACTGGAGGGGTGTGGCCAGGATTGTGAGGAAGGAAGTCTGAAAACACAAGCTAGCATGAGTTTTGGGGCCAAGAGCATGGCAGGCCCTCTCTGAAGAGGCTGAATCGAGATCTCCTGCAGGTGAGGTCAGGGCGAGTATCAGATGTTGCCTCAAGCTGGAGTTTGTGTCCATGACGGCCCCTTCCTGAAGGGGGTGGGGGCGTCATGAGGCCAGGGAGGTTTCCATACGCTGGGAGTTGTGAGCTGCTCCCAACTTCAAAGTTTCCTTCTTCAGGACAGTCGAGTACTATTGTATGGTTCCAGGATGCCCCATACAGAAAGACTCGAGAGCAGGGGCCTAAGCATGGATGCCGAGAAACGCCAACTCACCTTCCCATTGCCTGGTGGAGACAAGGCACGCTCAATCTGCGGGCTCTTGGGTGAGCTACCCAGAAGCCTGAGTTTAAATGGACTCTCCTGAGGATGAGTCATAATGTGGGTTGGTGGCCATGGAGACCTTGGAATGTGGCAGTAGCTAAGGGACTCTGCAGGATTCTCCAACCCGAAGGGCTTGACACAACTCCAACAAGGAAGCTTCCCATGTGGAGATGAGAGGTCTTTTGTCTGGTGCCTCAGGAAAGCCCCGTATGCTGGTCTTCGAACCCAGGCCTCTGAGGAGTGATACCTGGACACCAAAGCAAGAGTTCATAATAGGGCCTAGGGGCCTGTCTGGTTCAATCTTCTGTCTCTGCGGATATCTGTCTGTGTGTCAGCATGGAGGTAGTAGTTGCTCAGCTTGTGTCATAATGCCCCTATTTGTCCAGTGCGGCTTGCGGTAGTGGGATGTCCTTGGGGACCTTGAGGTTTCTACTATTTTGTAGAGTTGTGGCCAATGGAATGGGCAATTTCTTAGGAGAGAGCAGGCACAGTTCTGTGGTGTGGCTCCAGAGACCCCAGCCTGGAGGCTGTGTGGGCCATGGCTGTGCAGACAGACATCCAAAAACCCTAACTCAGCTCAGGTTTGGGGCCGAGGTTACGGCAGGCCTGATCTACAGTCCTTGAGGAGAGCTCCTCTGGATATGAAAGAAGGGTGAGAGGGAGGCAGTCGCTCAGGCTTTTGTCTCTGGATGTTTTGTCCACAATGGCCGTTTAATGTAGGAGTTGCCTCATGGGTCGTAGAAGTCTCCCTCTCTGGTAGTTTGTCCAGCCCCCAAGTGTTTGGGGTCATTCTGTGGGAAGGGAAGTGTCCTGTTTTCTGCCTCATGTGTCCCCCCAGTAGAGGGATTCTTGAGCATAGCAGTGGGTACTGACAATTAGAATACTCGCCCTCTGGTTAAGCCTGGGGGCCTATGGATATGACAAGCCCCATATGCAGGATCTTGGTCCAGCCACTGAGAGGCATTACTTTAATACGGGACTCACGCTGCAGGTCACAATGCATGTCTGTGCTCTAGGTGGCCCTCAAGCACTGGCGTGGCCTTTCGGACAATGCAGGTTTTCCCACATTGAACGCCGGACAACATGCCAACCACAACGTTTCTGGCCATGGGGAAGGAGGAATTCTAATTTCTGCATCACGTTCACCCCTGGGCAGTGATTGGAGATAAGGTCTAGGTTCTGAAGCCTGAAAACCGAGGTTGGGAAGAGATGACGACCTACAGCCATAGCGGGTCCTATGTGTCCATGTTGGGGCCAGATGTCTGGCTGTCATTTGGGATGTCTTGTCTCAGGCTGTGCCAGACAGGGCATTAGAATACATGGTGGGCTGTATAATTGCTTTACAATCGAGTGGAATGCATTAGAAAATCATTTGGGGTTTCTTATTAGCAGCATAGGGCAAAGTTTTTCTTCCTGAGGGCAGGCAGAGTGCGGCATTGTGGCTTCGGAATTCCCAATCTGGAGGGCTTGTGGGCCAGGAGAGTGAGGACGGAAGTCTGAGAACACAAGCTAGGCTTAGGTTTCGGGGCAAGGACATGGCAGGCACACTCTGCAGAGCTGAATTGAGATCTCATGCGTCTGAAGTCAGGTCGAGGTTCAGACTTTGGCTCAGGTTTGAGTTTCTGTCCATGTGGGCCCCTTCAGGAAGGGGGGGCATTATGAGGCCATGGGGGTTTTCCCACTATTGGAGTTGTGAGATGCTCCAAACCACAAGGATTCCTTCTGTGGGACAATAAAGATTTGTTGGATGGCTCCAGGACGTCTTATAAGGTATTTTTCCAGAACAGGGTCCTAAGTATGGATGCCTGGGCAGTCAGCCTCACAATCCAATTGTCTCCTAGCAACAAGAAACGTTTGATCTGCTGGCTTGGGGTAGCAACAGAGGGGGCTGAGTTGAAATGGACTTTCCTGAGGATGGTCTTAATGTTGGTTTGAGTCCATGGAGACCTTGGTATGGGGCAGTGGCACCAGGGCCCTGAAGGATTCTCCTAACCAGAGGTTATGACAAAGCTCCAATGAGCAAGATTTCCATGGGGAGACCAGATTTGTTCTTATTGGTGCCTCAGGAAACCACCATATGCTGGTATTGGAAACGAGGCCTCTGAGGAGAGATGCCTAAAAACCAAAGCAATGGATCTGACTAGGGTCTAGGGGCCTGTCCGGTTCAATATTCTTCTCTGGGGACATCTGTTGTCTGAGTGGAGGTAGTTGCTCAGCTGGTTTGAGATCACCCCTGTTTGTCCTGGGCGGCCTACACTATTGGGATGGCCTCGGTGACTTTGGAGGTTTTTCCTCATTTGCAAGGTTGTGGCCAATGGAATGGGAAGAATTCCCTTGAAAGGGAAGCACAGTCCTGAGGTGTGGCTCCAGGGACCCAAGTGTGGAGCGTGTGTGGTCCAGGGCTATTTGGACAAAAGTCTGAAAACACAAACTCCACTTAGGTTGGGGGATGTAGGTATGGCCGGCCCGATCTATAGACCGTGAGGAGAACTCTTCGGGATATGAACAAAGGGCGAATGTGAGGTGCTTGCTCATGCTTTTTTTTTTTCTGGAAATCTGTCATCGATTGCCATGGAATGTCGGGGTGTCCTCATGGGCCATCGATGAGGCTCCCTTTCTGGGGATTTGACCCGATCCCAAGAGTTTGGGGTCATTCTGTAGGAAGGGAGGAGGCCTTTCTGGTTTTTTTGTTTATTTTTGTTTATTTATTTATTTTTTTACCTCAGGTGGACCACCAAAATAGGGATTCCAGAGCAGAGACGTGGGTTGGGGCAACTGGACAACCAGACCTCTGGTTAACATTGGGACCTAAGAACATGGCAATCCCCATATGTGGGCTCTTGGTCCAGACACTGAGAGGCCTTCCTTGAGGATAGGTCTCACACTGAGTTTCACAATGTGTTTTTGTGCCCAAGGAGCCCCTCAAGTCAGGGCGTGGCCTAATGTACCATGCTGGTTTCTCCTACAGGGAACGTTGCACAATATGGCAACCACAAGTTTTCTGGCCATGGGGAAGATGGAGTTCTAATTTCTGCAACACTTTCACTCCTGGACTGTGATTGGATTTAAGGTCTAGGTTCTGAAGCCTGAAATCTGAGGTTGGGAAGAGATGAAGACCTAAGGCCATGGTGTGGCTGATGTGCTCAGTGTTCGGCCAGCTGTTGAGTGTGGGTTGGGAGGTGCAGGCTCAGGCTGTGGCAGACAGGGAATTAGTGCCCAGGCTAGACTGTATCATTGGGGTGCAGTCGAGTTTCGTGCAGGATGGTACTCATTTGTGGTTACTGGGTAGCCCCAGAGGGCAACGTTTTTCTTCTGGAGGGAAGACACAGTGCCACAGAGTGGCTCCAGAATTCCCAAACTGGAAGGCTTGTGGGCCAGGAGTGTGATGAAAAAATTCTGAGAACACAAGCCAGACTTAGATTTCGGGGTGAGGGGACGGCAGGCACCCTCTGCAGAGATGATTCGAGATCCTGTATACCTGAAGACAGAGCTAGGATCAGACGTTGGCTTAGGTCGAAGTTTCTGTCCATGACGGCCCCTTCATGAAGGGGAGGGTGTCACGAGGACATGGAGGTTTTCCCACGATGGGAATTGTGAGATGCTCCAAACCGCAATGATTCCTTCTGTGGGACAGTCGAGACCTGTTGGATGGCTCCAGGACATCCCATAAGGACGTTATCCAGAGCAGGGTTCTAAGGATGGATGCCTGGGCAGCCTGCCTCCCATTCCAGGTGTCTCATAGCGCCAAGGCAAGTTCGATCTGCTGGATCTAGGGGAGCAACCGAGGCGGGTGTGTTGAAATGGGTGAGTTGAGGATGGGTCATAATGTGCATTTGTGTCCATGTAGACCTTGGAATGGGGTGCTTGAACCGGGGCCTTGAGGGATGTTCATAACCGGAGGTTTTGATGGAGCTCTAAAGAGTATGTTTCCTATGTAGAGAAGAGAATTGTTTTGATGAGTGCCTAAGGAATCTCCCATATGCTGGTATTGGAAAACAGGCCTCTGAGGAGAGATGACTGGAATCAAAAGCAATGGATCTGATTAGGGCCTAAGTGCCTGTCCAGTTCAATCTTATTCTATGGGGATATCTGTCTCTGGGTCTGAGTGGAGGTAGTTTCCTAACTTGTGAGAGATCATCCCTGTGTGTCCTGGGCAGCCAACATTATTCGGATGGCCTGGGGGAGTTTGGCGGATTCTCCTAATCTATTGGGTTGTGGCCAATGGAAATAGCAGAATTCCCCTGGAGAGGGAAGCCACAGTCCTGAGGTGTGGCTCCAGGGGCCCCAGCTTGGATGGTGTGTTGGCCAGGCCTGTGGGGACAGAAGTCTGAAAACACAAACTCAGCTTAGTTTTGGGGATGTATGTATGAAGGCTCGATCTACAGACCGTGAGAATTTTCCGGGCTATGAACAAAGGGCGAGTATGTGGCGCTTGCTCAGGCTTTTGTCTCTGGATTTTGTGTCAACGGTGGCCGTGGAATGTCGGAGTGTCCTCAAGGGCCATGGACAATTCTTTCTCTGGTGATTTGGCCTGATCCCAAGTGGTTGGGATCATTCTGTGGATGGGAAGAGTCCTTTATGTATTTTTTTTACCTCAGTTCTCCCACCAAAGAGGGATTCCAGAGTAGAGCCCTGAGTAGGTGTGACTAGACATCTCGAACTCTGGTTGAGATTGGGGGACTAGGGGCTTGGCAAGCCCCATATGTGGGCTGTTGTTCCAGTGACTAAGAGGCTTTACATGAGGATAGGGCTCACGCTGAGGGTCACAATGTGTGTTTGTGCACATTGTGGCCCTCAGGGATAGGTGGGGCCTCATAGTCCATGCTGCTTTCTCCTACAATGAACATTGGACAACATGCCAACCACTAGGTTTCTTGCCAAGGCGAAGGAGAAGTTCTGATTCTTGCATCACGTTCACTCCTGAGCAGTGAGTGGAGATAAGGTCTAGGTTCTGAAGGTGAAAACTGAGGTTGGGTAGAGATGATGGCCTAAAGCCATTGTGGGTGTGATATGCTCTGTGTACGGCCAGCTGTCTGGGTGTTGGACTGGAGGTCTGCCCTCAGGCTGTGTCAGACAGGGCTTTAGTGCACAGGCTAGACTGTATAATTGGGGTGTGGTCGAGTGGCATGCAGGTTGTTACTCATTTGGCGTTTCCGGTTAGCCCTATAGGGCAACATTTTTCTTCTGGAGGGCAGGCAGAGTGCTGCATTGTGTCTCCAGAATTGCCAAACTGGAGGGGTGTGGCCAGGATTGTGAGGAAGGAAGTCTGAAAACACAAGCTAGCATGAGTTTTGGGGCCAAGAGCATGGCAGGCCCTCTCTGAAGAGGCTGAATCGAGATCTCCTGCAGGTGAGGTCAGGGCGAGTATCAGATGTTGCCTCAAGCTGGAGTTTGTGTCCATGACGGCCCCTTCCTGAAGGGGGTGGGGGCGTCATGAGGCCAGGGAGGTTTCCCTACGCTGGGAGTTGTGAGCTGCTCCCAACTTCAAAGTTTCCTTCTTCAGGACAGTCGAGTACTATTGTATGGTTCCAGGATGCCCCATACAGAAAGACTCGAGAGCAGGGGCCTAAGCATGGATGCCGAGAAACGCCAACTCACCTTCCCATTGCCTGGTGGAGACAAGGCACGCTCAATCTGCGGGCTCTTGGATGAGCTACCCAGAAGGCTGAGTTTAAATGGACTCTCCTGAGGATGAGTCATAATGTGGGTTGGTGGCCATGGAGACCTTGGAATGTGGCAGTAGCTAAGGGACTCTGCAGGATTCTCCAACCCGAAGGGCTTGACACAACTCCAACAAGGAAGCTTCCCATGTGGAGATGAGAGGTCTTTTGTCTGGTGCCTCGGGAAAGCCCCGTATGCTGGTCTTCGAACCCAGGCCTCTGAGGAGTGATACCTGGACACCAAAGCAAGAGTTCATAATAGGGCCTAGGGGCCTGTCTGGTTCAATCTTCTGTCTCTGCGGATATCTGTCTGTGTGTCTGCATGGAGGTAGTAGTTGCTCAGCTTGTGTCATAATGCCCCTATTTGTCCAGTGCGGCTTGCGGTAGTGGGATGTCCTTGGGGACCTTGAGGTTTCTACTATTTTGTAGAGTTGTGGCCAATGGAATGGGCAATTTCTTAGGAGAGAGCAGGCACAGTTCTGTGGTGTGGCTCCAGAGACCCCAGCCTGGAGTCTGTGTGGGCCATGGCTGTGCAGACAGACATCCAAAAACCCTAACTCAGCTCAGGTTTGGGGCCGAGGTTACGGCAGGCCTGATCTACAGTCCATGAGGGGAGCTCCTCTGGATATGAAAGAAGGGTGAGAGGGAGGCAGTCGCTCAGGCTTTTGTCTCTGGATGTTTTGTCCACAATGGCCGTTTAATGTAGGAGTTGCCTCATGGGTCGTAGAAGTCTCCCTCTCTGGTAGTTTGTCCAGCCCCCAAGTGTTTGGGGTCATTCTGTGGGAAGGGAAGTGTCCTGTTTTTTGCCTCATATGTCCCCCCAGTAGAGGGATTCTAGAGCATAGCAGTGGGTACTGACAACTGGAATACTCGCCCTCGGGTTAAGCCTGGGGGCCTATGGATATGACAAGCCCCATATGCAGGATCTTGGTCCAGCCACTGAGAGGCGTTACTTTAATACAGGACTCACGCTGCAGGTCACAATGCATGTCTGTGCCCTAGGCGGCCCTCAAGCACTGGCGTGGCCTTTCGGACAATGCAGGTTTTCCCACATTGAACGTTGGACAACATGCCAACCACAAGGTTTCTGGCCATGGGGAAGGAGGAATTCTAATTTCTGCATCACGTTCACCCTGGGCAGTGATTGGAGATAAGGTCTAGGTTCTGAAGCCTGAAAACCGAGGTTGGGAAGAGATGACGACCTACAGCCATAGCGGGTCCTATGTGTCCAGGTTGGGGCCAGCTGTCTGGGTGTCGTTTGGGATGTCTTGTCTCAGGCTGTGCCAGACAGGGCATTAGAATACAGGGTGGGCTGTATAATTGCTTTACAATCGAGTGGCATGCATTAGAAAATCATTTGGGGTTTCTTATTAGAAGCATAGGGCAAAGTTTTTCTTCTGGAGGGCAGGCAGAGTGCTGCATTGTGGCTTCGGAATTCCCAAACTGGAGGGCTTGTGGGCCAGGAGAGTGAGGACGGAAGTCTGAGAACACAAGCTAGGCTTAGGTTTCGGGGCAAGGACATGGCAGCCACACTCTGCAGAGCTGAATTGAGATCTCATGTTTCTGAAGTCAGGTCGAGGATCAGACTTTGGCTCAGGTTTGAGTTTCTGTCCATGTTGGCCCCTTCATGAAGGGGGGACATTATGAGCCCATGGGGGTTTTCCCACTATTGGAGTTGTGAGATGCTCCAAAACGCAAGGATTCCTTCTGTGGGACAATTAAGATTTGTTGGATGGCTCCAGGACGTCTTATAAGGTATTTTTCCAGAACAGGGTTCTAAGTATGGATGCCTGGGCAGTCAGCCTCACAATCCAATTGTCTCCTAGCAACAAGAAACGTTTGATCTGCTGGCTTGGGGTAGCAACAGAGGGGGCTGAGTTGAAATGGACTTTCCTGAGGATGGTCTTAATGTTGGTTTGAGTCCATGGAGACCTTGGTATGGGGCAGTGGCACCAGGGCCCTGAAGGATTCTCCTAACCAGAGGTTATGACAAAGCTCCAATGAGCAAGTTTTCCATGGGGAGATGAGATTTGATCTCATTGGTGCCTCAGGAAACCACCATATGCTGGTATTGGAAACGAGGCCTCTGAGGAGAGATGCCTAAAAACCAAAGCAATGGATCTGATTAGGGCCTAGGGGCCTGTCCGGTTCAATATTCTTCTCTGGGGACATCTGTTGTCTGAGTGGAGGTAGTTGCTCAGCTGGTTTGAGATCACCCCTGTTTGTCCTGGGCGGCCTACACTAATGGGATGGCCTCGGTGACTTTGGAGGTTTTTCCTCATTTGCAAGGTTGTGGCCAATGGAATGGGAAGAATTCCCTTGAAAGGGAAGCACAGTCCTGAGGTGTGGCTCCAGGGACCCAAGTGTGGAGCGTGTGTGGTCCAGGGCTATTTGGACAAAAGTCTGAAAACACAAACTCCACTTAGGTTGGGGGATGTAGGTATGGCCGGCCCGATCTATAGACCGTGAGGAGAACTCTTCGGGATATGAACAAAGGGCGAATGTGAGGTGCTGGCTCATGCTTTTTTTTTTTTTTTTTTTTTTCTGGAAATGTGTCACCGATTGCCATGGAATGTCGGGGTGTCCTCATGGGCCATCGATGAGGCTCCCTTTCTGGGGATTTGACCCGATCCCAAGAGTTTGGGGTCATTCTGTGGGAAGGGAGGAGGCCTTTCTTGTTTTTTTGTTTATTTTTTTATTATTATTATTTTTTTTACCTAAGGTGGACCACCAAAAGAGGGATTCCAGAGCAGAGTCCTGGGGAGGGGCGACTGGACAACCAGACCTCTGGTTAACATTGGGACCTAAGAACATGGCAAGCCCCATATGTGGGCTCTTGGTCCAGACACTGAGAGGCCTTCCCTGAGGAATGGTCTCACACTGAGTTTCACAATGTGTTTTTGTGCCCAAGGAGCCCCTCAAGTCAGGGCGTGGCCTAATGTACCATGCTGGTTTCTCCTACAGGGAACGTTGCACAATATGGCAACCACAAGTTTTCTGGCCATGGGGAAGATGGAGTTCTAATTTCTGCAACACTTTCACTCCTGGACTGTGATTGGATTTAAGGTCTAGGTTCTGAAGCCTGAAAACTGAGGTTGGGAAGAGATGAAGACCTAAGGCCATGGTGTGGCTGATGTGCTCAGTGTTCGGCCAGCTGTTGAGTGTGGGTTGGGAGGTGCAGGCTCAGGCTGTGGCAGACAGGGAATTAGTGCCCAGGCTAGACTGTATCATTGGGGTGCAGTCGAGTTTCGTGCAGGATGGTACTCATTTGTGGTTACTGGGTAGCCCCAGAGGGCAACGTTTTTCTTCTGGAGGGAAGACACAGTGCCACAGAGTGGCTCCAGAATTCCCAAACTGGAAGGCTTGTGGGCCAGGAGTGTGATGAAAAAATTCTGAGAACACAAGCCAGACTTAGATTTCGGGGTGAGGGGACGGCAGGCACCCTCTGCAGAGATGATTCGAGATCCTGTATACCTGAAGACAGAGCTAGGATCAGACGTTGGCTTAGGTCGAAGTTTCTGTCCATGACAGCCCCTTCATGAAGGGGAGGGTGTCACGAGGACATGGAGGTTTTCCCACGATGGGAATTGTGAGATGCTCCAAACCGCAATGATTCCTTCTGTGGGACAGTCGAGACCTGTTGGATGGCTCCAGGACATCCCATAAGGACGTTATCCAGAGCAGGGTTCTAAGGATGGATGCCTGGGCAGCCTGCCTCCCATTCCAGGTGTCTCATAGCGCCAAGGCAAGTTCGATCTGCTGGATCTAGGGGAGCAACCGAGGCGGGTGTGTTGAAATGGGTGAGTTGAGGATGGGTCATAATGTGCATTTGTGTCCATGTAGACCTTGGAATGGGGTGCTTGAACCGGGGCCTTGAGGGATGTTCATAACCGGAGGTTTTGATGGAGCTCTAAAGAGTATGTTTCCTATGTAGAGAAGAGAATTGTTTTGATGAGTGCCAAAGGAATCTCCCATATGCTGGTATTGGAAAACAGGCCTCTGAGGAGAGATGACTGGAATCAAAAGCAATGGATCTGATTAGGGCCTAAGTGCCTGTCCAGTTCAATCTTATTCTATGGGGATATCTGTCTCTGGGTCTGAGTGGAGGTAGTTTCCAAACTTGTGAGAGATCATCCCTGTGTGTCCTGGGCAGCCAACATTATTCGGATGGCCTGGGGGAGTTTGGCGGATTCTCCTAATCTATTGGGTTGTGGCCAATGGAAATAGCAGAATTCCCCTGGAGAGGGAAGCCACAGTCCTGAGGTGTGGCTCCAGGGGCCCCAGCTTGGATGGTGTGTTGGCCAGGCCTGTGGGGACAGAAGTCTGAAAACACAAACTCAGCTTAGTTTTGGGGATGTATGTATGAAGGCTCGATCTACAGACCGTGAGAATTTTCCGGGCTATGAACAAAGGGCGAGTATGTGGCGCTTGCTCAGGCTTTTGTCTCTGGATTTTGTGTCAACGGTGGCCGTGGAATGTCGGAGTGTCCTCAAGGGCCATGGACAATTCTTTCTCTGGTGATTTGGCCTGATCCCAAGTGGTTGGGATCATTCTGTGGATGGGAAGAGTCCTTTATGTATTTTTTTTACCTCAGTTCTCCCACCAAAGAGGGATTCCAGAGTAGAGCCCTGAGTAGGTGTGACTAGACATCTCGAACTCTGGTTGAGATTGGGGGACTAGGGGCTTGGCAAGCCCCATATGTGGGCTGTTGTTCCAGTGACTAAGGGGCTTTACATGAGGATAGGGCTCACGCTGAGGGTCACAATGTGTGTTTGTGCAAATTGTGGCCCTCAGGGATAGGTGGGGCCTCATAGTCCATGCTGCTTTCTCCTACAATGAACATTGGACAACATGTGAACCACTAGGTTTCTTGCCAAGGCGAAGGAGAAGTTCTGATTCTTGCATCACGTTCACTCCTGAGCAGTGAGTGGAGATAAGGTCTAGGTTCTGAAGGTGATAACTGAGGTTGGGTAGAGATGATGGCCTAAAGCCATTGTGGGTGTGATATGCTCTGTGTACGGCCAGCTGTCTGGGTGTTGGACTGGAGGTCTGCCCTCAGGCTGTGTCAGACAGGGCTTTAGTGCACAGGCTAGACTGTATAATTGGGGTGTGGTCGAGTGGCATGCAGGTTGTTACTCATTTGGCGTTTCCGGTTAGCCCTATAGGGCAACATTTTTCTTCTGGAGGGCAGGCAGAGTGCTGCATTATGTCTCCAGAATTGCCAAACTGGAGGGGTGTGGCCAGGATTGTGAGGAAGGAAGTCTGAAAACACAAGCTAGCATGAGTTTTGGGGCCAAGAGCATGGCAGGCCCACTCTGAAGAGGCTGAATCGAGATCTCCTGCAGGTGAGGTCAGGGCGAGTATCAGATGTTGCCTCAAGCTGGAGTTTGTGTCCATGACGGCCCCTTCCTGAAGGGGGTGGGGGCGTCATGAGGCCAGGGAGGTTTCCCTACGCTGGGAGTTGTGAGCTGCTCCCAACTTCAAAGTTTCCTTCTTCAGGACAGTCGAGTACTATTGTATGGTTCCAGGATGCCCCATACAGAAAGACTCGAGAGCAGGGGCCTAAGCATGGATGCCGAGAAACGCCAACTCACCTTCCCATTGCCTGGTGGAGACAAGGCACGCTCAATCTGCGGGCTCTTGGGTGAGCTACCCAGAAGGCTGAGTTTAAATGGACTCTCCTGAGGATGAGTCATAATGTGGGTTGGTGGCCATGGAGACCTTGGAATGTGGCAGTAGCTAAGGGACTCTGCAGGATTCTCCAACCCGAAGGGCTTGACACAACTCCAACAAGGAAGCTTCCCATGTGGAGATGAGAGGTCTTTTGTCTGGTGCCTCAGGAAAGCCCCGTATGCTGGTCTTCGAACCCAGGCCTCTGAGGAGTGATACCTGGACACCAAAGCAAGAGTTCATAATAGGGCCTAGGGGCCTGTCTGGTTCAATCTTCTGTCTCTGCGGATATCTGTCTGTGTGTCAGCATGGAGGTAGTAGTTGCTCAGCTTGTGTCATAATGCCCCTATTTGTCCAGTGCGGCTTGCGGTAGTGGGATGTCCTTGGGGACCTTGAGGTTTCTACTATTTTGTAGAGTTGTGGCCAATGGAATGGGCAATTTCTTAGGAGAGAGCAGGCACAGTTCTGTGGTGTGGCTCCAGAGACCCCAGCCTGGAGGCTGTGTGGGCCATGGCTGTGCAGACAGACATCCAAAAACCCTAACTCAGCTCAGGTTTGGGGCCGAGGTTACGGCAGGCCTGATCTACAGTCCTTGAGGAGAGCTCCTCTGGATATGAAAGAAGGGTGAGAGGGAGGCAGTCGCTCAGGCTTTTGTCTCTGGATGTTTTGTCCACAATGGCCGTTTAATGTAGGAGTTGCCTCATGGGTCGTAGAAGTCTCCCTCTCTGGTAGTTTGTCCAGCCCCCAAGTGTTTGGGGTCATTCTGTGGGAAGGGAAGTGTCCTGTTTTCTGCCTCATGTGTCCCCCCAGTAGAGGGATTCTTGAGCATAGCAGTGGGTACTGACAATTAGAATACTTGCCCTCTGGTTAAGCCTGGGGGCCTATGGATATGACAAGCCCCATATGCAGGATCTTGGTCCAGCCACTGAGAGGCATTACTTTAATACGGGACTCACGCTGCAGGTCACAATGCATGTCTGTGCTCTAGGTGGCCCTCAAGCACTGGCGTGGCCTTTCGGACAATGCAGGTTTTCCCACATTGAACGCCGGACAACATGCCAACCACAACGTTTCTGGCCATGGGGAAGGAGGAATTCTAATTTCTGCATCACGTTCACCCCTGGGCAGTGATTGGAGATAAGGTCTAGGTTCTGAAGCCTGAAAACCGAGGTTGGGAAGAGATGACGACCTACAGCCATAGCGGGTCCTATGTGTCCATGTTGGGGCCAGATGTCTGGCTGTCATTTGGGATGTCTTGTCTCAGGCTGTGCCAGACAGGGCATTAGAATACATGGTGGGCTGTATAATTGCTTTACAATCGAGTGGAATGCATTAGAAAATCATTTGGGGTTTCTTATTAGCAGCATAGGGCAAAGTTTTTCTTCCTGAGGGCAGGCAGAGTGCGGCATTGTGGCTTCGGAATTCCCAATCTGGAGGGCTTGTGGGCCAGGAGAGTGAGGACGGAAGTCTGAGAACACAAGCTAGGCTTAGGTTTCGGGGCAAGGACATGGCAGGCACACTCTGCAGAGCTGAATTGAGATCTCATGCGTCTGAAGTCAGGTCGAGGTTCAGACTTTGGCTCAGGTTTGAGTTTCTGTCCATGTGGGCCCCTTCAGGAAGGGGGGGCATTATGAGGCCATGGGGGTTTTCCCACTATTGGAGTTGTGAGATGCTCCAAACCACAAGGATTCCTTCTGTGGGACAATAAAGATTTGTTGGATGGCTCCAGGACGTCTTATAAGGTATTTTTCCAGAACAGGGTCCTAAGTATGGATGCCTGGGCAGTCAGCCTCACAATCCAATTGTCTCCTAGCAACAAGAAACGTTTGATCTGCTGGCTTGGGGTAGCAACAGAGGGGGCTGAGTTGAAATGGACTTTCCTGAGGATGGTCTTAATGTTGGTTTGAGTCCATGGAGACCTTGGTATGGGGCAGTGGCACCAGGGCCCTGAAGGATTCTCCTAACCAGAGGTTATGACAAAGCTCCAATGAGCAAGATTTCCATGGGGAGACCAGATTTGTTCTTATTGGTGCCTCAGGAAACCACCATATGCTGGTATTGGAAACGAGGCCTCTGAGGAGAGATGCCTAAAAACCAAAGCAATGGATCTGACTAGGGTCTAGGGGCCTGTCCGGTTCAATATTCTTCTCTGGGGACATCTGTTGTCTGAGTGGAGGTAGTTGCTCAGCTGGTTTGAGATCACCCCTGTTTGTCCTGGGCGGCCTACACTATTGGGATGGCCTCGGTGACTTTGGAGGTTTTTCCTCATTTGCAAGGTTGTGGCCAATGGAATGGGAAGAATTCCCTTGAAAGGGAAGCACAGTCCTGAGGTGTGGCTCCAGGGACCCAAGTGTGGAGCGTGTGTGGTCCAGGGCTATTTGGACAAAAGTCTGAAAACACAAACTCCACTTAGGTTGGGGGATGTAGGTATGGCCGGCCCGATCTATAGACCGTGAGGAGAACTCTTCGGGATATGAACAAAGGGCGAATGTGAGGTGCTTGCTCATGCTTTTTTTTTTTCTGGAAATCTGTCATCGATTGCCATGGAATGTCGGGGTGTCCTCATGGGCCATCGATGAGGCTCCCTTTCTGGGGATTTGACCTGATCCCAAGAGTTTGGGGTCATTCTGTAGGAAGGGAGGAGGCCTTTCTGGTTTTTTTGTTTATTTTTGTTTATTTATTTATTTTTTTACCTCAGGTGGACCACCAAAATAGGGATTCCAGAGCAGAGACGTGGGTTGGGGCAACTGGACAACCAGACCTCTGGTTAACATTGGGACCTAAGAACATGGCAATCCCCATATGTGGGCTCTTGGTCCAGACACTGAGAGGCCTTCCTTGAGGATAGGTCTCACACTGAGTTTCACAATGTGTTTTTGTGCCCAAGGAGCCCCTCAAGTCAGGGCGTGGCCTAATGTACCATGCTGGTTTCTCCTACAGGGAACGTTGCACAATATGGCAACCACAAGTTTTCTGGCCATGGGGAAGATGGAGTTCTAATTTCTGCAACACTTTCACTCCTGGACTGTGATTGGATTTAAGGTCTAGGTTCTGAAGCCTGAAATCTGAGGTTGGGAAGAGATGAAGACATAAGACCATGGTGTGTCTGATGTGCTCAGTGTTCGGCCAGCTGTTGAGTGTGGGTTGGGAGGTGCAGGCTCAGGCTGTGGCAGACAGGGAATTAGTGCCCAGGCTAGACTGTATCATTGGGGTGCATTCGAGATTCGTGCAGGATGGTACTCATTTGTGGTTACTGGGTAGCCCCAGAGGGCAACGTTTTTCTTCCGGAGGGAAGACACAGTGCCATATTGTGGCTCCAGAATTCCCAAACTGGAAGGTTTGTGGGCCAGGAGTGTGAGGAAAAATTCTGAGAACACAAGCCAGACTTAGATTTCGGGGTGAGGGGACGGCAGGCACCCTCTGCAGAGATGATTCGAGATCCTGTATACCTGAAGACAGAGCTAGGATCAGACGTTGGCTTAGGTCGAAGATTCTGTCCATGACGGCCCCTTCATGAAGGGGAGGGTGTCACGAGGACATGGAGGTTTTCCCACGATGGGAATTGTGAGATGCTCCAAACCGCAATGATTCCTTCTGTGGGACAGTCGAGACCTGTTGGATGGCTCCAGGACATCCCATAAGGACGTTATCCAGAGCAGGGTTCTAAGGATGGATGCCTGGGCAGCCTGCCTCCCATTCCAGGTGTCTCATAGCGCCAAGGCAAGTTCGATCTGCTGGATCTAGGGGAGCAACCGAGGCGGGTGTGTTGAAATGGGTGAGTTGAGGATGGGTCATAATGTGCATTTGTGTCCATGTAGACCTTGGAATGGGGTGCTTGAACCGGGGCCTTGAGGGATGTTCATAACCGGAGGTTTTGATGGAGCTCTAAAGAGTATGTTTCCTATGTAGAGAAGAGAATTGTTTTGATGAGTGCCTAAGGAATCTCCCATATGCTGGTATTGGAAAACAGGCCTCTGAGGAGAGATGACTGGAATCAAAAGCAATGGATCTGATTAGGGCCTAAGTGCCTGTCCAGTTCAATCTTATTCTATGGGGATATCTGTCTCTGGGTCTGAGTGGAGGTAGTTTCCTAACTTGTGAGAGATCATCCCTGTGTGTCCTGGGCAGCCAACATTATTCGGATGGCCTGGGGGAGTTTGGCGGATTCTCCTAATCTATTGGGTTGTGGCCAATGGAAATAGCAGAATTCCCCTGGAGAGGGAAGCCACAGTCCTGAGGTGTGGCTCCAGGGGCCCCAGCTTGGATGGTGTGTTGGCCAGTCCTGTGGGGACAGAAGTCTGAAAACACAAACTCAGCTTAGTTTTGGGGATGTATGTATGAAGGCTCGATCTACAGACCGTGAGAATTTTCCGGGCTATGAACAAAGGGCGAGTATGTGGCGCTTGCTCAGGCTTTTGTCTCTGGATTTTGTGTCAACGGTGGCCGTGGAATGTCGGAGTGTCCTCAAGGGCCATGGACAATTCTTTCTCTGGTGATTTGGCCTGATCCCAAGTGGTTGGGATCATTCTGTGGATGGGAAGAGTCCTTTATGTATTTTTTTTTACCTCAGTTCTCCCACCAAAGAGGGATTCCAGAGTAGAGCCCTGAGTAGGTGTGACTAGACATCTCGAACTCTGGTTGAGATTGGGGGACTAGGGGCTTGGCAAGCCCCATATGTGGGCTGTTGTTCCAGTGACTAAGAGGCTTTACATGAGGATAGGGCTCACGCTGAGGGTCACAATGTGTGTTTGTGCACATTGTGGCCCTCAGGGATAGGTGGGGCCTCATAGTCCATGCTGCTTTCTCCTACAATGAACATTGGACAACATGCCAACCACTAGGTTTCTTGCCAAGGCGAAGGAGAAGTTCTGATTCTTGCATCACGTTCACTCCTGAGCAGTGAGTGGAGATAAGGTCTAGGTTCTGAAGGTGAAAACTGAGGTTGGGTAGAGATGATGGCCTAAAGCCATTGTGGGTGTGATATGCTCTGTGTACGGCCAGCTGTCTGGGTGTTGGACTGGAGGTCTGCCCTCAGGCTGTGTCAGACAGGGCTTTAGTGCACAGGCTAGACTGTATAATTGGGGTGTGGTCGAGTGGCATGCAGGTTGTTACTCATTTGGCGTTTCCGGTTAGCCCTATAGGGCAAAATTTTTCTTCTGGAGGGCAGGCAGAGTGCTGCATTGTGTCTCCAGAATTGCCAAACTGGAGGGGTGTGGCCAGGATTGTGAGGAAGGAAGTCTGAAAACACAAGCTAGCATGAGTTTTGGGGCCAAGAGCATGGCAGGCCCTCTCTGAAGAGGCTGAATCGAGATCTCCTGCAGGTGAGGTCAGGGCGAGTATCAGATGTTGCCTCAAGCTGGAGTTTGTGTCCATGAAGGCCCCTTCCTGAAGGGGGTGGGGGCGTCATGAGGCCAGGGAGGTTTCCCTACGCTGGGAGTTGTGAGCTGCTCCAAACTTCAAAGTTTCCTTCTTCAGGACAGTCGAGTACTATTGTATGGTTCCAGGATGCCCCATACAGAAAGACTCGAGAGCAGGGGCCTAAGCATGGATGCCGAGAAACGCCAACTCACCTTCCCATTGCCTGGTGGAGACAAGGCACGCTCAATCTGCGGGCTCTTGGGTGAGCTACCCAGAAGGCTGAGTTTAAATGGACTCTCCTGAGGATGAGTCATAATGTGGGTTGGTGGCCATGGAGACCTTGGAATGTGGCAGTAGCTAAGGGACTCTGCAGGATTCTCCAACCCGAAGGGCTTGACACAACTCCAACAAGGAAGCTTCCCATGTGGAGATGAGAGGTCTTTTGTCTGGTGCCTCAGGAAAGCCCCGTATGCTGGTCTTCGAACCCAGGCCTCTGAGGAGTGATACCTGGACACCAAAGCAAGAGTTCATAATAGGGCCTAGGGGCCTGTCTGGTTCAATCTTCTGTCTCTGCGGATATCTGTCTGTGTGTCTGCATGGAGGTAGTAGTTGCTCAGCTTGTGTCATAATGCCCCTATTTGTCCAGGGCGGCTTGCGGTAGTGGGATGTCCTTGGGGACCTTGAGGTTTCTACTATTTTGTAGAGTTGTGGCCAATGGAATGGGCAGTTTCTTAGGAGAGAGCAGGCACAGTTCTGTGGTGTGGCTCCAGAGACCCCAGCCTGGAGGCTGTGTGGGCCATGGCTGTGCAGACAGACATCCAAAAACCCTAACTCAGCTCAGGTTTGGGGCCGAGGTTACGGCAGGCCTGATCTACAGTCCATGAGGGGAGCTCCTCTGGATATGAAAGAAGGGTGAGAGGGAGGCAGTCGCTCAGGCTTTTGTCTCTGGATGTTTTGTCCACAATGGCCGTTTAATGTAGGAGTTGCCTCATGGGTCGTAGAAGTCTCCCTCTCTGGTAGTTTGTCCAGCCCCCAAGTGTTTGGGGTCATTCTGTGTGAAGGGAAGTGTCCTGTTTTTTGCCTCATATGTCCCCCCAGTAGAGGGATTCTAGAGCATAGCAGTGGGTACTGACAACTGGAATACTCGCCCTCGGGTTAAGCCTGGGGGCCTATGGATATGACAAGCCCCATATGCAGGATCTTGGTCCAGCCACTGAGAGGCGTTACTTTAATACGGGACTCACGCTGCAGGTCACAATGCATGTCTGTGCCCTAGGCGGCCCTCAAGCACTGGCGTGGCCTTTCGGACAATGCAGGTTTTCCCACATTGAACGTTGGACAACATGCCAACCACAAGGTTTCTGGCCATGGGGAAGGAGGAATTCTAATTTCTGCATCACGTTCACCCTGGGCAGTGATTGGAGATAAGGTCTAGGTTCTGAAGCCTGAAAACCGAGGTTGGGAAGAGATGACGACCTACAGCCATAGCGGGTCCTATGTGTCCAGGTTGGGGCCAGCTGTCTGGGTGTCGTTTGGGATGTCTTGTCTCAGGCTGTGCCAGACAGGGCATTAGAATACAGGGTGGGCTGTATAATTGCTTTACAATCGAGTGGCATGCATTAGAAAATCATTTGGGGTTTCTTATTAGAAGCATAGGGCAAAGTTTTTCTTCTGGAGGGCAGGCAGAGTGCTGCATTGTGGCTTCGGAATTCCCAAACTGGAGGGCTTGTGGGCCAGGAGAGTGAGGACGGAAGTCTGAGAACACAAGCTAGGCTTAGGTTTCGGGGCAAGGACATGGCAGCCACACTCTGCAGAGCTGAATTGAGATCTCATGTGTCTGAAGTCAGGTCGAGGATCAGACTTTGGCTCAGGTTTGAGTTTCTGTCCATGTTGGCCCCTTCATGAAGGGGGGACATTATGAGCCCATGGGGGTTTTCCCACTATTGGAGTTGTGAGATGCTCCAAACCGCAAGGATTCCTTCTGTGGGACAATTAAGATTTGTTGGATGGCTCCAGGACGTCTTATAAGGTATTTTTCCAGAACAGGGTTCTAAGTATGGATGCCTGGGCAGTCAGCCTCACAATCCAATTGTCTCCTAGCAACAAGAAACGTTTGATCTGCTGGCTTGGGGTAGCAACAGAGGGGGCTGAGTTGAAATGGACTTTCCTGAGGATGGTCTTAATGTTGGTTTGAGTCCATGGAGACCTTGGTATGGGGCAGTGGCACCAGGGCCCTGAAGGATTCTCCTAACCAGAGGTTATGACAAAGCTCCAATGAGCAAGTTTTCCATGGGGAGACGAGATTTGTTCTTATTGGTGCCTCAGGAAACCACCATATGCTGGTATTGGAAACGAGGCCTCTGAGGAGAGATGCCTAAAAACCAAAGCAATGGATCTGATTAGGGCCTAGGGGCCTGTCCGGTTCAATATTCTTCTCTGGGGACATCTGTTGTCTGAGTGGAGGTAGTTGCTCAGCTGGTTTGAGATCACCCCTGTTTGTCCTGGGCGGCCTACACTAATGGGATGGCCTCGGTGACTTTGGAGGTTTTTCCTCATTTGCAAGGTTGTGGCCAATGGAATGGGAAGAATTCCCTTGAAAGGGAAGCACAGTCCTGAGGTGTGGCTCCAGGGACCCAAGTGTGGAGCGTGTGTGGTCCAGGGCTATTTGGACAAAAGTCTGAAAACACAAACTCCACTTAGGTTGGGGGATGTAGGTATGGCCGGCCCGATCTATAGACCGTGAGGAGAACTCTTCGGGATATGAACAAAGGGCGAATGTGAGGTGCTGGCTCATGCTTTTTTTTTTTTTTTTTTTTTCTGGAAATGTGTCACCGATTGCCATGGAATGTCGGGGTGTCCTCATGGGCCATCGATGAGGCTCCCTTTCTGGGGATTTGACCCGATCCCAAGAGTTTGGGGTCATTCTGTGGGAAGGGAGGAGGCCTTTCTTGTTTTTTTGTTTATTTTTTTATTATTATTTTTTTTTTTACCTAAGGTGGACCACCAACAGAGGGATTCCAGAGCAGAGTCCTGGGGAGGGGCGACTGGACAACCAGACCTCTGGTTAACATTGGGACCTAAGAACATGGCAAGCCCCATATGTGGGCTCTTGGTCCAGACACTGAGAGGCCTTCCCTGAGGAATGGTCTCACACTGAGTTTCACAATGTGTTTTTGTGCCCAAGGAGCCCCTCAAGTCAGGGCGTGGCCTAATGTACCATGCTGGTTTCTCCTACAGGGAACGTTGCACAATATGGCAACCACAAGTTTTCTGGCCATGGGGAAGATGGAGTTCTAATTTCTGCAACACTTTCACTCCTGGACTGTGATTGGATTTAAGGTCTAGGTTCTGAAGCCTGAAAACTGAGGTTGGGAAGAGATGAAGACCTAAGGCCATGGTGTGGCTGATGTGCTCAGTGTTCGGCCAGCTGTTGAGTGTGGGTTGGGAGGTGCAGGCTCAGGCTGTGGCAGACAGGGAATTAGTGCCCAGGCTAGACTGTATCATTGGGGTGCAGTCGAGTTTCGTGCAGGATGGTACTCATTTGTGGTTACTGGGTAGCCCCAGAGGGCAACGTTTTTCTTCTGGAGGGAAGACACAGTGCCACAGAGTGGCTCCAGAATTCCCAAACTGGAAGGCTTGTGGGCCAGGAGTGTGATGAAAAAATTCTGAGAACACAAGCCAGACTTAGATTTCGGGGTGAGGGGACGGCAGGCACCCTCTGCAGAGATGATTCGAGATTCTGTATACCTGAAGACAGAGCTAGGATCAGACGTTGGCTTAGGTCGAAGTTTCTGTCCCCTTCATGAAGGGGAGGGTGTCACGAGGACATGGAGGTTTTCCCACGATGGGAATTGTGAGATGCTCCAAACCGCAATGATTCCTTCTGTGGGACAGTCGAGACCTGTTGGATGGCTCCAGGACATCCCATAAGGACGTTATCCAGAGCAGGGTTCTAAGGATGGATGCCTGGGCAGCCTGCCTCCCATTCCAGGTGTCTCATAGCGCCAAGGCAAGTTCGATCTGCTGGATCTAGGGGAGCAACCGAGGCGGGTGTGTTGAAATGGGTGAGTTGAGGATGGGTCATAATGTGCATTTGTGTCCATGTAGACCTTGGAATGGGGTGCTTGAACCGGGGCCTTGAGGGATGTTCATAACCGGAGGTTTTGATGGAGCTCTAAAGAGTATGTTTCCTATGTAGAGAAGAGAATTGTTTTGATGAGTGCCTAAGGAATCTCCCATATGCTGTTATTGGAAAACAGGCCTCTGAGGAGAGATGACTGGAATCAAAAGCAATGGATCTGCTTAGGGCCTAAGTGCCTGTCCAGTTCAATCTTATTCTATGGGGATATCTGTCTCTGGGTCTGAGTGGAGGTAGTTTCCTAACTTGTGAGAGATCATCCCTGTGTGTCCTGGGCAGCCAACATTATTCGGATGGCCTGGGGGAGTTTGGCGGATTCTCCTAATCTATTGGGTTGTGGCCAATGGAAATAGCAGAATTCCCCTGGAGAGGGAAGCCACAGTCCTGAGGTGTGGCTCCAGGGGCCCCAGCTTGGATGGTGTGTTGGCCAGGCCTGTGGGGACAGAAGTCTGAAAACACAAACTCAGCTTAGTTTTGGGGATGTATGTATGAAGGCTCGATCTACAGACCGTGAGAATTTTCCGGGCTATGAACAAAGGGCGAGTATGTGGCGCTTGCTCAGGCTTTTGTCTCTGGATTTTGTGTCAACGGTGGCCGTGGAATGTCGGAGTGTCCTCAAGGGCCATGGACAATTCTTTCTCTGGTGATTTGGCCTGATCCCAAGTGGTTGGGATCATTCTGTGGATGGGAAGAGTCCTTTATGTATTTTTTTTACCTCAGTTCTCCCACCAAAGAGGGATTCCAGAGTAGAGCCCTGAGTAGGTGTGACTAGACATCTCGAACTCTGGTTGAGATTGGGGGACTAGGGGCTTGGCAAGCCCCATATGTGGGCTGTTGTTCCAGTGACTAAGAGGCTTTACATGAGGATAGGGCTCACGCTGAGGGTCACAATGTGTGTTTGTGCACATTGTGGCCCTCAGGGATAGGTGGGGCCTCATAGTCCATGCTGCTTTCTCCTACAATGAACATTGGACAACATGCCAACCACTAGGTTTCTTGCCAAGGCGAAGGAGAAGTTCTGATTCTTGCATCACGTTCACTCCTGAGCAGTGAGTGGAGATAAGGTCTAGGTTCTGAAGGTGAAAACTGAGGTTGGGTAGAGATGATGGCCTAAAGCCATTGTGGTTGTGATATGCTCTGTGTACGGCCAGCTGTCTGGGTGTTGGACTGGAGGTCTGCCCTCAGGCTGTGTCAGACAGGGCTTTAGTGCACAGGCTAGACTGTATAATTGGGGTGTGGTCGAGTGGCATGCAGGTTGTTACTCATTTGGCGTTTCCGGTTAGCCCTATAGGGCAACATTTTTCTTCTGGAGGGCAGGCAGAGTGCTGCATTATGTCTCCAGAATTGCCAAACTGGAGGGGTGTGGCCAGGATTGTGAGGAAGGAAGTCTGAAAACACAAGCTAGCATGAGTTTTGGGGCCAAGAGCATGGCAGGCCCACTCTGAAGAGGCTGAATCGAGATCTCCTGCAGGTGAGGTCAGGGCGAGTATCAGATGTTGCCTCAAGCTGGAGTTTGTGTCCATGACGGCCCCTTCCTGAAGGGGGTGGGGGCGTCATGAGGCCAGGGAGGTTTCCCTACGCTGGGAGTTGTGAGCTGCTCCCAACTTCAAAGTTTCCTTCTTCAGGACAGTCGAGTACTATTGTATGGTTCCAGGATGCCCCATACAGAAAGACTCGAGAGCAGGGGCCTAAGCATGGATGCCGAGAAACGCCAACTCACCTTCCCATTGCCTGGTGGAGACAAGGCACGCTCAATCTGCGGGCTCTTGGGTGAGCTACCCAGAAGGCTGAGTTTAAATGGACTCTCCTGAGGATGAGTCATAATGTGGGTTGGTGGCCATGGAGACCTTGGAATGTGGCAGTAGCTAAGGGACTCTGCAGGATTCTCCAACCCGAAGGGCTTGACACAACTCCAACAAGGAAGCTTCCCATGTGGAGATGAGAGGTCTTTTGTCTGGTGCCTCAGGAAAGCCCCGTATGCTGGTCTTCGAACCCAGGCCTCTGAGGAGTGATACCTGGACACCAAAGCAAGAGTTCATAATAGGGCCTAGGGGCCTGTCTGGTTCAATCTTCTGTCTCTGCGGATATCTGTCTGTGTGTCTGCATGGAGGTAGTAGTTGCTCAGCTTGTGTCATAATGCCCCTATTTGTCCAGTGCGGCTTGCGGTAGTGGGATGTCCTTGGGGACCTTGAGGTTTCTACTATTTTGTAGAGTTGTGGCCAATGGAATGGGCAGTTTCTTAGGAGAGAGCAGGCACAGTTCTGTGGTGTGGCTCCAGAGACCCCAGCCTGGAGGCTGTGTGGGCCATGGCTGTGCAGACAGACATCCAAAAACCCTAACTCAGCTCAGGTTTGGGGCCGAGGTTACGGCAGGCCTGATCTACAGTCCATGAGGGGAGCTCCTCTGGATATGAAAGAAGGGTGAGAGGGAGGCAGTCGCTCAGGCTTTTGTCTCTGGATGTTTTGTCCACAATGGCCGTTTAATGTAGGAGTTGCCTCATGGGTCGTAGAAGTCTCCCTCTCTGGTAGTTTGTCCAGCCCCCAAGTGTTTGGGGTCATTCTGTGGGAAGGGAAGTGTCCTGTTTTTTGCCTCATATGTCCCCCCAGTAGAGGGATTCTAGAGCATAGCAGTGGGTACTGACAACTGGAATACTCGCCCTCGGGTTAAGCCTGGGGGCCTATGGATATGACAAGCCCCATATGCAGGATCTTGGTCCAGCCCCTGAGAGGCGTTACTTTAATACGGGACTCACGCTGCAGGTCACAATGCATGTCTGTGCCCTAGGCGGCCCTCAAGCACTGGCGTGGCCTTTCGGACAATGCAGGTTTTCCCACATTGAACGTTGGACAACATGCCAACCACAAGGTTTCTGGCCATGGGGAAGGAGGAATTCTAATTTCTGCATCACGTTCACCCTGGGCAGTGATTGGAGATAAGGTCTAGGTTCTGAAGCCTGAAAACCGAGGTTGGGAAGAGATGACGACCTACAGCCATAGCGGGTCCTATGTGTCCAGGTTGGGGCCAGCTGTCTGGGTGTCGTTTGGGATGTCTTGTCTCAGGCTGTGCCAGACAGGGCATTAGAATACAGGGTGGGCTGTATAATTGCTTTACAATCGAGTGGCATGCATTAGAAAATCATTTGGGGTTTCTTATTAGAAGCATAGGGCAAAGTTTTTCTTCTGGAGGGCAGGCAGAGTGCTGCATTGTGGCTTCGGAATTCCCAAACTGGAGGGCTTGTGGGCCAGGAGAGTGAGGACGGAAGTCTGAGAACACAAGCTAGGCTTAGGTTTCGGGGCAAGGACATGGCAGCCACACTCTGCAGAGCTGAATTGAGATCTCATGTGTCTGAAGTCAGGTCGAGGATCAGACTTTGGCTCAGGTTTGAGTTTCTGTCCATGTTGGCCCCTTCATGAAGGGGGGACATTATGAGCCCATGGGGGTTTTCCCACTATTGGAGTTGTGAGATGCTCCAAACCGCAAGGATTCCTTCTGTGGGACAATTAAGATTTGTTGGATGGCTCCAGGACGTCTTATAAGGTATTTTTCCAGAACAGGGTTCTAAGTATGGATGCCTGGGCAGTCAGCCTCACAATCCAATTGTCTCCTAGCAACAAGAAACGTTTGATCTGCTGGCTTGGGGTAGCAACAGAGGGGGCTGAGTTGAAATGGACTTTCCTGAGGATGGTCTTAATGTTGGTTTGAGTCCATGGAGACCTTGGTATGGGGCAGTGGCACCAGGGCCCTGAAGGATTCTCCTAACCAGAGGTTATGACAAAGCTCCAATGAGCAAGTTTTCCATGGGGAGACGAGATTTGTTCTTATTGGTGCCTCAGGAAACCACCATATGCTGGTATTGGAAACGAGGCCTCTGAGGAGAGATGCCTAAAAACCAAAGCAATGGATCTGATTAGGGCCTAGGGGCCTGTCCGGTTCAATATTCTTCTCTGGGGACATCTGTTGTCTGAGTGGAGGTAGTTGCTCAGCTGGTTTGAGATCACCCCTGTTTGTCCTGGGCGGCCTACACTAATGGGATGGCCTCGGTGACTTTGGAGGTTTTTCCTCATTTGCAAGGTTGTGGCCAATGGAATGGGAAGAATTCCCTTGAAAGGGAAGCACAGTCCTGAGGTGTGGCTCCAGGGACCCAAGTGTGGAGCGTGTGTGGTCCAGGGCTATTTGGACAAAAGTCTGAAAACACAAACTCCACTTAGGTTGGGGGATGTAGGTATGGCCGGCCCGATCTATAGACCGTGAGGAGAACTCTTCGGGATATGAACAAAGGGCGAATGTGAGGTGCTGGCTCATGCTTTTTTTTTTTTTTTTTTTTTTTCTGGAAATGTGTCACCGATTGCCATGGAATGTCGGGGTGTCCTCATGGGCCATCGATGAGGCTCCCTTTCTGGGGATTTGACCCGATCCCAAGAGTTTGGGGTCATTCTGTGGGAAGGGAGGAGGCCTTTCTTGTTTTTTTGTTTATTTTTTTATTATTATTATTTTTTTTACCTAAGGTGGACCACCAACAGAGGGATTCCAGAGCAGAGTCCTGGGGAGGGGCGACTGGACAACCAGACCTCTGGTTAACATTGGGACCTAAGAACATGGCAAGCCCCATATGTGGGCTCTTGGTCCAGACACTGAGAGGCCTTCCCTGAGGAATGGTCTCACACTGAGTTTCACAATGTGTTTTTGTGCCCAAGGAGCCCCTCAAGTCAGGGCGTGGCCTAATGTACCATGCTGGTTTCTCCTACAGGGAACGTTGCACAATATGGCAACCACAAGTTTTCTGGCCATGGGGAAGATGGAGTTCTAATTTCTGCAACACTTTCACTCCTGGACTGTGATTGGATTTAAGGTCTAGGTTCTGAAGCCTGAAAACTGAGGTTGGGAAGAGATGAAGACCTAAGGCCATGGTGTGGCTGATGTGCTCAGTGTTCGGCCAGCTGTTGAGTGTGGGTTGGGAGGTGCAGGCTCAGGCTGTGGCAGACAGGGAATTAGTGCCCAGGCTAGACTGTATCATTGGGGTGCAGTCGAGTTTCGTGCAGGATGGTACTCATTTGTGGTTACTGGGTAGCCCCAGAGGGCAACGTTTTTCTTCTGGAGGGAAGACACAGTGCCACATAGTGGCTCCAGAATTCCCAAACTGGAAGGCTTGTGGGCCAGGAGTGTGATGAAAAAATTCTGAGAACACAAGCCAGACTTAGATTTCGGGGTGAGGGGACGGCAGGCACCCTCTGCAGAGATGATTCGAGATCCTGTATACCTGAAGACAGAGCTAGGATCAGACGTTGGCTTAGGTCGAAGTTTCTGTCCATGACAGCCCCTTCATGAAGGGGAGGGTGTCACGAGGACATGGAGGTTTTCCCACGATGGGAATTGTGAGATGCTCCAAACCGCAATGATTCCTTCTGTGGGACAGTCGAGACCTGTTGGATGGCTCCAGGACATCCCATAAGGACGTTATCCAGAGCAGGGTTCTAAGGATGGATGCCTGGGCAGCCTGCCTCCCATTCCAGGTGTCTCATAGCGCCAAGGCAAGTTCGATCTGCTGGATCTAGGGGAGCAACCGAGGCGGGTGTGTTGAAATGGGTGAGTTGAGGATGGGTCATAATGTGCATTTGTGTCCATGTAGACCTTGGAATGGGGTGCTTGAACCGGGGCCTTGAGGGATGTTCATAACCGGAGGTTTTGATGGAGCTCTAAAGAGTATGTTTCCTATGTAGAGAAGAGAATTGTTTTGATGAGTGCCTAAGGAATCTCCCATATGCTGGTATTGGAAAACAGGCCTCTGAGGAGAGATGACTGGAATCAAAAGCAATGGATCTGATTAGGGCCTAAGTGCCTGTCCAGTTCAATCTTATTCTATGGGGATATCTGTCTCTGGGTCTGAGTGGAGGTAGTTTCCTAACTTGTGAGAGATCATCCCTGTGTGTCCTGGGCAGCCAACATTATTCGGATGGCCTGGGGGAGTTTGGCGGATTCTCCTAATCTATTGGGTTGTGGCCAATGGAAATAGCAGAATTCCCCTGGAGAGGGAAGCCACAGTCCTGAGGTGTGGCTCCAGGGGCCCCAGCTTGGATGGTGTGTTGGCCAGGCCTGTGGGGACAGAAGTCTGAAAACACAAACTCAGCTTAGTTTTGGGGATGTATGTATGAAGGCTCGATCTACAGACCGTGAGAATTTTCCGGGCTATGAACAAAGGGCGAGTATGTGGCGCTTGCTCAGGCTTTTGTCTCTGGATTTTGTGTCAACGGTGGCCGTGGAATGTCGGAGTGTCCTCAAGGGCCATGGACAATTCTTTCTCTGGTGATTTGGCCTGATCTCAAGTGGTTGGGATCATTCTGTGGATGGGAAGAGTCCTTTATGTATTTTTTTTTACCTCAGTTCTCCCACCAAAGAGGGATTCCAGAGTAGAGCCCTGAGTAGGTGTGACTAGACATCTCGAACTCTGGTTGAGATTGGGGGACTAGGGGCTTGGCAAGCCCCATATGTGGGCTGTTGTTCCAGTGACTAAGAGGCTTTACATGAGGATAGGGCTCACGCTGAGGGTCACAATGTGTGTTTGTGCACATTGTGGCCCTCAGGGATAGGTGGGGCCTCATAGTCCATGCTGCTTTCTCCTACAATGAACATTGGACAACATGCCAACCACTAGGTTTCTTGCCAAGGCGAAGGAGAAGTTCTGATTCTTGCATCACTTTCACTCCTGAGCAGTGAGTGGAGATAAGGTCTAGGTTCTGAAGGTGAAAACTGAGGTTGGGTAGAGATGATGGACTAAAGCCATTGTGGGTGTGATATGCTCTGTGTACGGCCAGCTGTCTAGGTGTTGGACTGGAGGTCTGCCCTCAGGCTGTGTCAGACAGGGCTTTAGTGCACAGGCTAGACTGTATAATTGGGGTGTGGTCGAGTGGCATGCAGGTTGTTACTCATTTGGCATTTCCGGTTAGCCCTATAGGGCAACATTTTTCTTCTGGAGGGCAGGCAGAGTGCTGCATTGTGTCTCCAGAATTGCCAAACTGGAGGGGTGTGGCCAGGATTGTGAGGAAGGAAGTCTGAAAACACAAGCTAGCATGAGTTTTGGGGCCAAGAGCATGGCAGGCCCACTCTGAAGAGGCTGAATCGAGATCTCCTGCAGGTGAGGTCAGGGCGAGTATCAGATGTTGCCTCAAGCTGGAGTTTGTGTCCATGACGGCCCCTTCCTGAAGGGGGTGGGGGCGTCATGAGGCCAGGGAGGTTTCCCTACGCTGGGAGTTGTGAGCTGCTCCCAACTTCAAAGTTTCCTTCTTCAGGACAGTCGAGTACTATTGTATGGTTCCAGGATGCCCCATACAGAAAGACTCGAGAGCAGGGGCCTAAGCATGGATGCCGAGAAACGCCAACTCACCTTCCCATTGCCTGGTGGAGACAAGGCACGCTCAATCTGCGGGCTCTTGGGTGAGCTACCCAGAAGGCTGAGTTTAAATGGACTCTCCTGAGGATGAGTCATAATGTGGGTTGGTGGCCATGGAGACCTTGGAATGTGGCAGTAGCTAAGGGACTCTGCAGGATTCTCCAACCCGAAGGGCTTGACACAACTCCAACAAGGAAGCTTCCCATGTGGAGATGAGAGGTCTTTTGTCTGGTGCCTCAGGAAAGCCCCGTATGCTGGTCTTCGAACCCAGGCCTCTGAGGAGTGATACCTGGACACCAAAGCAAGAGTTCATAATAGGGCCTAGGGGCCTGTCTGGTTCAATCTTCTGTCTCTGCGGATATCTGTCTGTGTGTCTGCATGGAGGTAGTAGTTGCTCAGCTTGTGTCATAATGCCCCTATTTGTCCAGTGCGGCTTGCGGTAGTGGGATGTCCTTGGGGACCTTGAGGTTTCTACTATTTTGTAGAGTTGTGGCCAATGGAATGGGCAATTTCTTAGGAGAGAGCAGGCACAGTTCTGTGGTGTGGCTCCAGAGACCCCAGCCTGGAGGCTGTGTGGGCCATGGCTGTGCAGACAGACATCCAGAAACCCTAACTCAGCTCAGGTTTGGGGCCGAGGTTACGGCAGGCCTGATCTACAGTCCATGAGGGGAGCTCCTCTGGATATGAAAGAAGGGTGAGAGGGAGGCAGTCGCTCAGGCTTTTGTCTCTGGATGTTTTGTCCACAATGGCCGTTTAATGTAGGAGTTGCCTCATGGGTCGTAGAAGTCTCCCTCTCTGGTAGTTTGTCCAGCCCCCAAGTGTTTGGGGTCATTCTGTGGGAAGGGAAGTGTCCTGTTTTTTGCCTCATATGTCCCCCCAGTAGAGGGATTCTAGAGCATAGCAGTGGGTACTGACAACTGGAATACTCGCCCTCGGGTTAAGCCTGGGGGCCTATGGATGTGACAAGCCCCATATGCAGGATCTTGGTCCAGCCCCTGAGAGGCGTTACTTTAATACGGGACTCACGCTGCAGGTCACAATGCATGTCTGTGCCCTAGGCGGCCCTCAAGCACTGGCGTGGCCTTTCGGACAATGCAGGTTTTCCCACATTGAACGTTGGACAACATGCCAACCACAAGGTTTCTGGCCATGGGGAAGGAGGAATTCTAATTTCTGCATCACGTTCACCCTGGGCAGTGATTGGAGATAAGGTCTAGGTTCTGAAGCCTGAAAACCGAGGTTGGGAAGAGATGACGACCTACAGCCATAGCGGGTCCTATGTGTCCAGGTTGGGGCCAGCTGTCTGGGTGTCGTTTGGGATGTCTTGTCTCAGGCTGTGCCAGACAGGGCATTAGAATACAGGGTGGGCTGTATAATTGCTTTACAATCGAGTGGCATGCATTAGAAAATCATTTGGGGTTTCTTATTAGAAGCATAGGGCAAAGTTTTTCTTCTGGAGGGCAGGCAGAGTGCTGCATTGTGGCTTCGGAATTCCCAAACTGGAGGGCTTGTGGGCCAGGAGAGTGAGGACGGAAGTCTGAGAACACAAGCTAGGCTTAGGTTTCGGGGCAAGGACATGGCAGCCACACTCTGCAGAGCTGAATTGAGATCTCATGTGTCTGAAGTCAGGTCGAGGATCAGACTTTGGCTCAGGTTTGAGTTTCTGTCCATGTTGGCCCCTTCATGAAGGGGGGACATTATGAGCCCATGGGGGTTTTCCCACTATTGGAGTTGTGAGATGCTCCAAACCGCAAGGATTCCTTCTGTGGGACAATTAAGATTTGTTGGATGGCTCCAGGACGTCTTATAAGGTATTTTTCCAGAACAGGGTTCTAAGTATGGATGCCTGGGCAGTCAGCCTCACAATCCAATTGTCTCCTAGCAACAAGAAACGTTTGATCTGCTGGCTTGGGGTAGCAACAGAGGGGGCTGAGTTGAAATGGACTTTCCTGAGGATGGTCTTAATGTTGGTTTGAGTCCATGGAGACCTTGGTATGGGGCAGTGGCACCAGGGCCCTGAAGGATTCTCCTAACCAGAGGTTATGACAAAGCTCCAATGAGCAAGTTTTCCATGGGGAGACGAGATTTGTTCTTATTGGTGCCTCAGGAAACCACCATATGCTGGTATTGGAAACGAGGCCTCTGAGGAGAGATGCCTAAAAACCAAAGCAATGGATCTGATTAGGGCCTAGGGGCCTGTCCGGTTCAATATTCTTCTCTGGGGACATCTGTTGTCTGAGTGGAGGTAGTTGCTCAGCTGGTTTGAGATCACCCCTGTTTGTCCTGGGCGGCCTACACTAATGGGATGGCCTCGGTGACTTTGGAGGTTTTTCCTCATTTGCAAGGTTGTGGCCAATGGAATGGGAAGAATTCCCTTGAAAGGGAAGCACAGTCCTGAGGTGTGGCTCCAGGGACCCAAGTGTGGAGCGTGTGTGGTCCAGGGCTATTTGGACAAAAGTCTGAAAACACAAACTCCACTTAGGTTGGGGGATGTAGGTATGGCCGGCCCGATCTATAGACCGTGAGGAGAACTCTTCGGGATATGAACAAAGGGCGAATGTGAGGTGCTGGCTCATGCTTTTTTTTTTTTTTTTTTTTTTCTGGAAATGTGTCACCGATTGCCATGGAATGTCGGGGTGTCCTCATGGGCCATCGATGAGGCTCCCTTTCTGGGGATTTGACCCGATCCCAAGAGTTTGGGGTCATTCTGTGGGAAGGGAGGAGGCCTTTCTTGTTTTTTTGTTTATTTTTTTATTATTATTATTTTTTTTACCTAAGGTGGACCACCAACAGAGGGATTCCAGAGCAGAGTCCTGGGGAGGGGCGACTGGACAACCAGACCTCTGGTTAACATTGGGACCTAAGAACATGGCAAGCCCCATATGTGGGCTCTTGGTCCAGACACTGAGAGGCCTTCCCTGAGGAATGGTCTCACACTGAGTTTCACAATGTGTTTTTGTGCCCAAGGAGCCCCTCAAGTCAGGGCGTGGCCTAATGTACCATGCTGGTTTCTCCTACAGGGAACGTTGCACAATATGGCAACCACAAGTTTTCTGGCCATGGGGAAGATGGAGTTCTAATTTCTGCAACACTTTCACTCCTGGACTGTGATTGGATTTAAGGTCTAGGTTCTGAAGCCTGAAAACTGAGGTTGGGAAGAGATGAAGACCTAAGGCCATGGTGTGGCTGATGTGCTCAGTGTTCGGCCAGCTGTTGAGTGTGGGTTGGGAGGTGCAGGCTCAGGCTGTGGCAGACAGGGAATTAGTGCCCAGGCTAGACTGTATCATTGGGGTGCAGTCGAGTTTCGTGCAGGATGGTACTCATTTGTGGTTACTGGGTAGCCCCAGAGGGCAACGTTTTTCTTCTGGAGGGAAGACACAGTGCCACAGAGTGGCTCCAGAATTCCCAAACTGGAAGGCTTGTGGGCCAGGAGTGTGATGAAAAAATTCTGAGAACACAAGCCAGACTTAGATTTCGGGGTGAGGGGACGGCAGGCACCCTCTGCAGAGATGATTCGAGATCCTGTATACCTGAAGACAGAGCTAGGATCAGACGTTGGCTTAGGTCGAAGTTTCTGTCCATGACAGCCCCTTCATGAAGGGGAGGGTGTCACGAGGACATGGAGGTTTTCCCACGATGGGAATTGTGAGATGCTCCAAACCGCAATGATTCCTTCTGTGGGACAGTCGAGACCTGTTGGATGGCTCCAGGACATCCCATAAGGACGTTATCCAGAGCAGGGTTCTAAGGATGGATGCCTGGGCAGCCTGCCTCCCATTCCAGGTGTCTCATAGCGCCAAGGCAAGTTCGATCTGCTGGATCTAGGGGAGCAACCGAGGCGGGTGTGTTGAAATGGGTGAGTTGAGGATGGGTCATAATGTGCATTTGTGTCCATGTAGACCTTGGAATGGGGTGCTTGAACCGGGGCCTTGAGGGATGTTCATAACCGGAGGTTTTGATGGAGCTCTAAAGAGTATGTTTCCTATGTAGAGAAGAGAATTGTTTTGATGAGTGCCTAAGGAATCTCCCATATGCTGGTATTGGAAAACAGGCCTCTGAGGAGAGATGACTGGAATCAAAAGCAATGGATCTGATTAGGGCCTAAGTGCCTGTCCAGTTCAATCTTATTCTATGGGGATATCTGTCTCTGGGTCTGAGTGGAGGTAGTTTCCTAACTTGTGAGAGATCATCCCTGTGTGTCCTGGGCAGCCAACATTATTCGGATGGCCTGGGGGAGTTTGGCGGATTCTCCTAATCTATTGGGTTGTGGCCAATGGAAATAGCAGAATTCCCCTGGAGAGGGAAGCCACAGTCCTGAGGTGTGGCTCCAGGGGCCCCAGCTTGGATGGTGTGTTGGCCAGGCCTGTGGGGACAGAAGTCTGAAAACACAAACTCAGCTTAGTTTTGGGGATGTATGTATGAAGGCTCGATCTACAGACCGTGAGAATTTTCCGGGCTATGAACAAAGGGCGAGTATGTGGCGCTTGCTCAGGCTTTTGTCTCTGGATTTTGTGTCAACGGTGGCCGTGGAATGTCGGAGTGTCCTCAAGGGCCATGGACAATTCTTTCTCTGGTGATTTGGCCTGATCTCAAGTGGTTGGGATCATTCTGTGGATGGGAAGAGTCCTTTATGTATTTTTTTTTACCTCAGTTCTCCCACCAAAGAGGGATTCCAGAGTAGAGCCCTGAGTAGGTGTGACTAGACATCTCGAACTCTGGTTGAGATTGGGGGACTAGGGGCTTGGCAAGCCCCATATGTGGGCTGTTGTTCCAGTGACTAAGAGGCTTTACATGAGGATAGGGCTCACGCTGAGGGTCACAATGTGTGTTTGTGCACATTGTGGCCCTCAGGGATAGGTGGGGCCTCATAGTCCATGCTGCTTTCTCCTACAATGAACATTGGACAACATGCCAACCACTAGGTTTCTTGCCAAGGCGAAGGAGAAGTTCTGATTCTTGCATCACTTTCACTCCTGAGCAGTGAGTGGAGATAAGGTCTAGGTTCTGAAGGTGAAAACTGAGGTTGGGTAGAGATGATGGACTAAAGCCATTGTGGGTGTGATATGCTCTGTGTACGGCCAGCTGTCTAGGTGTTGGACTGGAGGTCTGCCCTCAGGCTGTGTCAGACAGGGCTTTAGTGCACAGGCTAGACTGTATAATTGGGGTGTGGTCGAGTGGCATGCAGGTTGTTACTCATTTGGCGTTTCCGGTTAGCCCTATAGGGCAACATTTTTCTTCTGGAGGGCAGGCAGAGTGCTGCATTGTGTCTCCAGAATTGCCAAACTGGAGGGGTGTGGCCAGGATTGTGAGGAAGGAAGTCTGAAAACACAAGCTAGCATGAGTTTTGGGGCCAAGAGCATGGCAGGCCCACTCTGAAGAGGCTGAATCGAGATCTCCTGCAGGTGAGGTCAGGGCGAGTATCAGATGTTGCCTCAAGCTGGAGTTTGTGTCCATGACGGCCCCTTCCTGAAGGGGGTGGGGGCGTCATGAGGCCAGGGATGTTTCCCTACGCTGGGAGTTGTGAGCTGCTCCCAACTTCAAAGTTTCCTTCTTCAGGACAGTCGAGTACTATTGTATGGTTCCAGGATGCCCCATACAGAAAGACTCGAGAGCAGGGGCCTAAGCATGGATGCCGAGAAACGCCAACTCACCTTCCCATTGCCTGGTGGAGACAAGGCACGCTCAATCTGCGGGCTCTTGGGTGAGCTACCCAGAAGGCTGAGTTTAAATGGACTCTCCTGAGGATGAGTCATAATGTGGGTTGGTGGCCATGGAGACCTTGGAATGTGGCAGTAGCTAAGGGACTCTGCAGGATTCTCCAACCCGAAGGGCTTGACACAACTCCAACAAGGAAGCTTCCCATGTGGAGATGAGAGGTCTTTTGTCTGGTGCCTCAGGAAAGCCCCGTATGCTGGTCTTCGAACCCAGGCCTCTGAGGAGTGATACCTGGACACCAAAGCAAGAGTTCATAATAGGGCCTAGGGGCCTGTCTGGTTCAATCTTCTGTCTCTGCGGATATCTGTCTGTGTGTCAGCATGGAGGTAGTAGTTGCTCAGCTTGTGTCATAATGCCCCTATTTGTCCAGTGCGGCTTGCGGTAGTGGGATGTCCTTGGGGACCTTGAGGTTTCTACTATTTTGTAGAGTTGTGGCCAATGGAATGGGCAATTTCTTAGGAGAGAGCAGGCACAGTTCTGTGGTGTGGCTCCAGAGACCCCAGCCTGGAGGCTGTGTGGGCCATGGCTGTGCAGACAGACATCCAAAAACCCTAACTCAGCTCAGGTTTGGGGCCGAGGTTACGGCAGGCCTGATCTACAGTCCATGAGGGGAGCTCCTCTGGATATGAAAGAAGGGTGAGAGGGAGGCAGTCGCTCAGGCTTTTGTCTCTGGATGTTTTGTCCACAATGGCCATTTAATGTAGGAGTTGCCTCATGGGTCGTAGAAGTCTCCCTCTCTGGTAGTTTGTCCAGCCCCCAAGTGTTTGGGGTCATTCTGTGGGAAGGGAAGTGTCCTGTTTTTTGCCTCATATGTCCCCCCAGTAGAGGGATTCTAGAGCATAGCAGTGGGTACTGACAACTGGAATACTCGCCCTCGGGTTAAGCCTGGGGGCCTATGGATATGACAAGCCCCATATGCAGGATCTTGGTCCAGCCCCTGAGAGGCGTTACTTTAATGCGGGACTCACGCTGCAGGTCACAATGCATGTCTGTGCCCTAGGCGGCCCTCAAGCACTGGCGTGGCCTTTCGGACAATGCAGGTTTTCCCACATTGAACGTTGGACAACATGCCAACCACAAGGTTTCTGGCCATGGGGAAGGAGGAATTCTAATTTCTGCATCACGTTCACCCTGGGCAGTGATTGGAGATAAGGTCTAGGTTCTGAAGCCTGAAAACCGAGGTTGGGAAGAGATGACGACCTACAGCCATAGCGGGTCCTATGTGTCCAGGTTGGGGCCAGCTGTCTGGGTGTCGTTTGGGATGTCTTGTCTCAGGCTGTGCCAGACAGGGCATTAGAATACAGGGTGGGCTGTATAATTGCTTTACAATCGAGTGGCATGCATTAGAAAATCATTTGGGGTTTCTTATTAGAAGCATAGGGCAAAGTTTTTCTTCTGGAGGGCAGGCAGAGTGCTGCATTGTGGCTTCGGAATTCCCAAACTGGAGGGCTTGTGGGCCAGGAGAGTGAGGACGGAAGTCTGAGAACACAAGCTAGGCTTAGGTTTCGGGGCAAGGACATGGCAGCCACACTCTGCAGAGCTGAATTGAGATCTCATGTGTCTGAAGTCAGGTCGAGGATCAGACTTTGGCTCAGGTTTGAGTTTCTGTCCATGTTGGCCCCTTCATGAAGGGGGGACATTATGAGCCCATGGGGGTTTTCCCACTATTGGAGTTGTGAGATGCTCCAAACCGCAAGGATTCCTTCTGTGGGACAATTAAGATTTGTTGGATGGCTCCAGGACGTCTTATAAGGTATTTTTCCAGAACAGGGTTCTAAGTATGGATGCCTGGGCAGTCAGCCTCACAATCCAATTGTCTCCTAGCAACAAGAAACGTTTGATCTGCTGGCTTGGGGTAGCAACAGAGGGGGCTGAGTTGAAATGGACTTTCCTGAGGATGGTCTTAATGTTGGTTTGAGTCCATGGAGACCTTGGTATGGGGCAGTGGCACCAGGGCCCTGAAGGATTCTCCTAACCAGAGGTTATGACAAAGCTCCAATGAGCAAGTTTTCCATGGGGAGACGAGATTTGTTCTTATTGGTGCCTCAGGAAACCACCATATGCTGGTATTGGAAACGAGGCCTCTGAGGAGAGATGCCTAAAAACCAAAGCAATGGATCTGATTAGGGCCTAGGGGCCTGTCCGGTTCAATATTCTTCTCTGGGGACATCTGTTGTCTGAGTGGAGGTAGTTGCTCAGCTGGTTTGAGATCACCCCTGTTTGTCCTGGGCGGCCTACACTAATGGGATGGCCTCGGTGACTTTGGAGGTTTTTCCTCATTTGCAAGGTTGTGGCCAATGGAATGGGAAGAATTCCCTTGAAAGGGAAGCACAGTCCTGAGGTGTGGCTCCAGGGACCCAAGTGTGGAGCGTGTGTGGTCCAGGGCTATTTGGACAAAAGTCTGAAAACACAAACTCCACTTAGGTTGGGGGATGTAGGTATGGCCGGCCCGATCTATAGACCGTGAGGAGAACTCTTCGGGATATGAACAAAGGGCGAATGTGAGGTGCTGGCTCATGCTTTTTTTTTTTTTTTTTTTTTCTGGAAATGTGTCACCGATTGCCATGGAATGTCGGGGTGTCCTCATGGGCCATCGATGAGGCTCCCTTCCTGGGGATTTGACCCGATCCCAAGAGTTTGGGGTCATTCTGTGGGAAGGGAGGAGGCCTTTCTTGTTTTTTTGTTTATTTTTTTATTATTATTATTTTTTTTACCTAAGGTGGACCACCAACAGAGGGATTCCAGAGCAGAGTCCTGGGGAGGGGCGACTGGACAACCAGACCTCTGGTTAACATTGGGACCTAAGAACATGGCAAGCCCCATATGTGGGCTCTTGGTCCAGACACTGAGAGGCCTTCCCTGAGGAATGGTCTCACACTGAGTTTCACAATGTGTTTTTGTGCCCAAGGAGCCCCTCAAGTCAGGGCGTGGCCTAATGTACCATGCTGGTTTCTCCTACAGGGAACGTTGCACAATATGGCAACCACAAGTTTTCTGGCCATGGGGAAGATGGAGTTCTAATTTCTGCAACACTTTCACTCCTGGACTGTGATTGGATTTAAGGTCTAGGTTCTGAAGCCTGAAAACTGAGGTTGGGAAGAGATGAAGACCTAAGGCCATGGTGTGGCTGATGTGCTCAGTGTTCGGCCAGCTGTTGAGTGTGGGTTGGGAGGTGCAGGCTCAGGCTGTGGCAGACAGGGAATTAGTGCCCAGGCTAGACTGTATCATTGGGGTGCAGTCGAGTTTCGTGCAGGATGGTACTCATTTGTGGTTACTGGGTAGCCCCAGAGGGCAACGTTTTTCTTCTGGAGGGAAGACACAGTGCCACAGAGTGGCTCCAGAATTCCCAAACTGGAAGGCTTGTGGGCCAGGAGTGTGATGAAAAAATTCTGAGAACACAAGCCAGACTTAGATTTCGGGGTGAGGGGACGGCAGGCACCCTCTGCAGAGATGATTCGAGATCCTGTATACCTGAAGACAGAGCTAGGATCAGACGTTGGCTTAGGTCGAAGTTTCTGTCCATGACAGCCCCTTCATGAAGGGGAGGGTGTCACGAGGACATGGAGGTTTTCCCACGATGGGAATTGTGAGATGCTCCAAACCGCAATGATTCCTTCTGTGGGACAGTCGAGACCTGTTGGATGGCTCCAGGACATCCCATAAGGACGTTATCCAGAGCAGGGTTCTAAGGATGGATGCCTGGGCAGCCTGCCTCCCATTCCAGGTGTCTCATAGCGCCAAGGCAAGTTCGATCTGCTGGATCTAGGGGAGCAACCGAGGCGGGTGTGTTGAAATGGGTGAGTTGAGGATGGGTCATAATGTGCATTTGTGTCCATGTAGACCTTGGAATGGGGTGCTTGAACCGGGGCCTTGAGGGATGTTCATAACCGGAGGTTTTGATGGAGCTCTAAAGAGTATGTTTCCTATGTAGAGAAGAGAATTGTATTGATGAGTGCCTAAGGAATCTCCCATATGCTGGTATTGGAAAACAGGCCTCTGAGGAGAGATGACTGGAATCAAAATCAATGGATCTGATTAGGGCCTAAGTGCCTGTCCAGTTCAATCTTATTCTATGGGGATATCTGTCTCTGGGTCTGAGTGGAGGTAGTTTCCTAACTTGTGAGAGATCATCCCTGTGTGTCCTGGGCAGCCAACATTATTCGGATGGCCTGGGGGAGTTTGGCGGATTCTCCTAATCTATTGGGTTGTGGCCAATGGAAATAGCAGAATTCCCCTGGAGAGGGAAGCCACAGTCCTGAGGTGTGGCTCCAGGGGCCCCAGCTTGGATGGTGTGTTGGCCAGGCCTGTGGGGACAGAAGTCTGAAAACACAAACTCAGCTTAGTTTTGGGGATGTATGTATGAAGGCTCGATCTACAGACCGTGAGAATTTTCCGGGCTATGAACAAAGGGCGAGTATGTGGCGCTTGCTCAGGCTTTTGTCTCTGGATTTTGTGTCAACGGTGGCCGTGGAATGTCGGAGTGTCCTCAAGGGCCATGGACAATTCTTTCTCTGGTGATTTGGCCTGATCCCAAGTGGTTGGGATCATTCTGTGGATGGGAAGAGTCCTTTATGTATTTTTTTTACCTCAGTTCTCCCACCAAAGAGGGATTCCAGAGTAGAGCCCTGAGTAGGTGTGACTAGACATCTCGAACTCTGGTTGAGATTGGGGGACTAGGGGCTTGGCAAGCCCCATATGTGGGCTGTTGTTCCAAGGACTAAGAGGCTTTACATGAGGATAGGGCTCACGCTGAGGGTCACAATGTGTGTTTGTGCACATTGTGGCCCTCAGGGATAGGTGGGGCCTCATAGTCCATGCTGCTTTCTCCTACAATGAACATTGGACAACATGCCAACCACTAGGTTTCTTGCCAAGGCGAAGGAGAAGTTCTGATTCTTGCATCACGTTCACTCCTGAGCAGTGAGTGGAGATAAGGTCTAGGTTCTGAAGGTGAAAACTGAGGTTGGGTAGAGATGATGGCCTAAAGCCATTGTGGGTGTGATATGCTCTGTGTACGGCCAGCTGTCTGGGTGTTGGACTGGAGGTCTGCCCTCAGGCTGTGTCAGACAGGGCTTTAGTGCACAGGCTAGACTGTATAATTGGGGTGTGGTCGAGTGGCATGCAGGTTGTTACTCATTTGGCGTTTCCGGTTAGCCCTATAGGGCAACATTTTTCTTCTGGAGGGCAGGCAGAGTGCTGCATTGTGTCTCCAGAATTGCCAAACTGGAGGGGTGTGGCCAGGATTGTGAGGAAGGAAGTCTGAAAACACAAGCTAGCATGAGTTTTGGGGCCAAGAGCATTGCAGGCCCACTCTGAAGAGGCTGAATCGAGATCTCCTGCAGGTGAGGTCAGGGCGAGTATCAGATGTTGCCTCAAGCTGGAGTTTGTGTCCATGACGGCCCCTTCCTGAAGGGGGTGGGGGCGTCATGAGGCCAGGGAGGTTTCCCTACGCTGGGAGTTGTGAGCTGCTCCCAACTTCAAAGTTTCCTTCTTCAGGACAGTCGAGTACTATTGTATGGTTCCAGGATGCCCCATACAGAAAGACTCGAGAGCAGGGGCCTAAGCATGGATGCCGAGAAACGCCAACTCACCTTCCCATTGCCTGGTGGAGACAAGGCACGCTCAATCTGCGGGCTCTTGGGTGAGCTACCCAGAAGGCTGAGTTTAAATGGACTCTCCTGAGGATGAGTCATAATGTGGGTTGGTGGCCATGGAGACCTTGGAATGTGGCAGTAGCTAAGGGACTCTGCAGGATTCTCCAACCCGAAGGGCTTGACACAACTCCAACAAGGAAGCTTCCCATGTGGAGATGAGAGGTCTTTTGTCTGGTGCCTCAGGAAAGCCCCGTATGCTGGTCTTCGAACCCAGGCCTCTGAGGAGTGATACCTGGACACCAAAGCAAGAGTTCATAATAGGGCCTAGGGGCCTGTCTGGTTCAATCTTCTGTCTCTGCGGATATCTGTCTGTGTGTCTGCATGGAGGTAGTAGTTGCTCAGCTTGTGTCATAATGCCCCTATTTGTCCAGTGCGGCTTGCGGTAGTGGGATGTCCTTGGGGACCTTGAGGTTTCTACTATTTTGTAGAGTTGTGGCCAATGGAATGGGCAGTTTCTTAGGAGAGAGCAGGCACAGTTCTGTGGTGTGGCTCCAGAGACCCCAGCCTGGAGGCTGTGTGGGCCATGGCTGTGCAGACAGACATCCAAAAACCCTAACTCAGCTCAGGTTTGGGGCCGAGGTTACGGCAGGCCTGATCTACAGTCCATGAGGGGAGCTCCTCTGGATATGAAAGAAGGGTGAGAGGGAGGCAGTCGCTCAGGCTTTTGTCTCTGGATGTTTTGTCCACAATGGCCGTTTAATGTAGGAGTTGCCTCATGGGTCGTAGAAGTCTCCCTCTCTGGTAGTTTGTCCAGCCCCCAAGTGTTTGGGGTCATTCTGTGTGAAGGGAAGTGTCCTGTTTTTTGCCTCATATGTCCCCCCAGTAGAGGGATTCTAGAGCATAGCAGTGGGTACTGACAACTGGAATACTCGCCCTCGGGTTAAGCCTGGGGGCCTATGGATATGACAAGCCCCATATGCAGGATCTTGGTCCAGCCACTGAGAGGCGTTACTTTAATACGGGACTCACGCTGCAGGTCACAATGCATGTCTGTGCCCTAGGCGGCCCTCAAGCACTGGCGTGGCCTTTCGGACAATGCAGGTTTTCCCACATTGAACGTTGGACAACATGCCAACCACAAGGTTTCTGGCCATGGGGAAGGAGGAATTCTAATTTCTGCATCACGTTCACCCTGGGCAGTGATTGGAGATAAGGTCTAGGTTCTGAAGCCTGAAAACCGAGGTTGGGAAGAGATGACGACCTACAGCCATAGCGGGTCCTATGTGTCCAGGTTGGGGCCAGCTGTCTGGGTGTCGTTTGGGATGTCTTGTCTCAGGCTGTGCCAGACAGGGCATTAGAATACAGGGTGGGCTGTATAATTGCTTTACAATCGAGTGGCATGCATTAGAAAATCATTTGGGGTTTCTTATTAGAAGCATAGGGCAAAGTTTTTCTTCTGGAGGGCAGGCAGAGTGCTGCATTGTGGCTTCGGAATTCCCAAACTGGAGGGCTTGTGGGCCAGGAGAGTGAGGACGGAAGTCTGAGAACACAAGCTAGGCTTAGGTTTCGGGGCAAGGACATGGCAGCCACACTCTGCAGAGCTGAATTGAGATCTCATGTGTCTGAAGTCAGGTCGAGGATCAGACTTTGGCTCAGGTTTGAGTTTCTGTCCATGTTGGCCCCTTCATGAAGGGGGGACATTATGAGCCCATGGGGGTTTTCCCACTATTGGAGTTGTGAGATGCTCCAAACCGCAAGGATTCCTTCTGTGGGACAATTAAGATTTGTTGGATGGCTCCAGGACGTCTTATAAGGTATTTTTCCAGAACAGGGTTCTAAGTATGGATGCCTGGGCAGTCAGCCTCACAATCCAATTGTCTCCTAGCAACAAGAAACGTTTGATCTGCTGGCTTGGGGTAGCAACAGAGGGGGCTGAGTTGAAATGGACTTTCCTGAGGATGGTCTTAATGTTGGTTTGAGTCCATGGAGACCTTGGTATGGGGCAGTGGCACCAGGGCCCTGAAGGATTCTCCTAACCAGAGGTTATGACAAAGCTCCAATGAGCAAGTTTTCCATGGGGAGACGAGATTTGTTCTTATTGGTGCCTCAGGAAACCACCATATGCTGGTATTGGAAACGAGGCCTCTGAGGAGAGATGCCTAAAAACCAAAGCAATGGATCTGATTAGGGCCTAGGGGCCTGTCCGGTTCAATATTCTTCTCTGGGGACATCTGTTGTCTGAGTGGAGGTAGTTGCTCAGCTGGTTTGAGATCACCCCTGTTTGTCCTGGGCGGCCTACACTAATGGGATGGCCTCGGTGACTTTGGAGGTTTTTCCTCATTTGCAAGGTTGTGGCCAATGGAATGGGAAGAATTCCCTTGAAAGGGAAGCACAGTCCTGAGGTGTGGCTCCAGGGACCCAAGTGTGGAGCGTGTGTGGTCCAGGGCTATTTGGACAAAAGTCTGAAAACACAAACTCCACTTAGGTTGGGGGATGTAGGTATGGCCGGCCCGATCTATAGACCGTGAGGAGAACTCTTCGGGATATGAACAAAGGGCGAATGTGAGGTGCTGGCTCATGCTTTTTTTTTTTTTTTTTTTTTTTCTGGAAATGTGTCACCGATTGCCATGGAATGTCGGGGTGTCCTCATGGGCCATCGATGAGGCTCCCTTTCTGGGGATTTGACCCGATCCCAAGAGTTTGGGGTCATTCTGTGGGAAGGGAGGAGGCCTTTCTTGTTTTTTTGTTTATTTTTTTATTATTATTATTTTTTTTACCTAAGGTGGACCACCAAAAGAGGGATTCCAGAGCAGAGTCCTGGGGAGGGGCGACTGGACAACCAGACCTCTGGTTAACATTGGGACCTAAGAACATGGCAAGCCCCATATGTGGGCTCTTGGTCCAGACACTGAGAGGCCTTCCCTGAGGAATGGTCTCACACTGAGTTTCACAATGTGTTTTTGTGCCCAAGGAGCCCCTCAAGTCAGGGCGTGGCCTAATGTACCATGCTGGTTTCTCCTACAGGGAACGTTGCACAATATGGCAACCACAAGTTTTCTGGCCATGGGGAAGATGGAGTTCTAATTTCTGCAACACTTTCACTCCTGGACTGTGATTGGATTTAAGGTCTAGGTTCTGAAGCCTGAAAACTGAGGTTGGGAAGAGATGAAGACCTAAGGCCATGGTGTGGCTGATGTGCTCAGTGTTCGGCCAGCTGTTGAGTGTGGGTTGGGAGGTGCAGGCTCAGGCTGTGGCAGACAGGGAATTAGTGCCCAGGCTAGACTGTATCATTGGGGTGCAGTCGAGTTTCGTGCAGGATGGTACTCATTTGTGGTTACTGGGTAGCCCCAGAGGGCAACGTTTTTCTTCTGGAGGGAAGACACAGTGCCACAGAGTGGCTCCAGAATTCCCAAACTGGAAGGCTTGTGGGCCAGGAGTGTGATGAAAAAATTCTGAGAACACAAGCCAGACTTAGATTTCGGGGTGAGGGGACGGCAGGCACCCTCTGCAGAGATGATTCGAGATCCTGTATACCTGAAGACAGAGCTAGGATCAGACGTTGGCTTAGGTCGAAGTTTCTGTCCATGACAGCCCCTTCATGAAGGGGAGGGTGTCACGAGGACATGGAGGTTTTCCCACGATGGGAATTGTGAGATGCTCCAAACCGCAATGATTCCTTCTGTGGGACAGTCGAGACCTGTTGGATGGCTCCAGGACATCCCATAAGGACGTTATCCAGAGCAGGGTTCTAAGGATGGATGCCTGGGCAGCCTGCCTCCCATTCCAGGTGTCTCATAGCGCCAAGGCAAGTTCGATCTGCTGGATCTAGGGGAGCAACCGAGGCGGGTGTGTTGAAATGGGTGAGTTGAGGATGGGTCATAATGTGCATTTGTGTCCATGTAGACCTTGGAATGGGGTGCTTGAACCGGGGCCTTGAGGGATGTTCATAACCGGAGGTTTTGATGGAGCTCTAAAGAGTATGTTTCCTATGTAGAGAAGAGAATTGTTTTGATGAGTGCCTAAGGAATCTCCCATATGCTGGTATTGGAAAACAGGCCTCTGAGGAGAGATGACTGGAATCAAAAGCAATGGATCTGATTAGGGCCTAAGTGCCTGTCCAGTTCAATCTTATTCTATGGGGATATCTGTCTCTGGGTCTGAGTGGAGGTAGTTTCCTAACTTGTGAGAGATCATCCCTGTGTGTCCTGGGCAGCCAACATTATTCGGATGGCCTGGGGGAGTTTGGCGGATTCTCCTAATCTATTGGGTTGTGGCCAATGGAAATAGCAGAATTCCCCTGGAGAGGGAAGCCACAGTCCTGAGGTGTGGCTCCAGGGGCCCCAGCTTGGATGGTGTGTTGGCCAGGCCTGTGGGGACAGAAGTCTGAAAACACAAACTCAGCTTAGTTTTGGGGATGTATGTATGAAGGCTCGATCTACAGACCGTGAGAATTTTCCGGGCTATGAACAAAGGGCGAGTATGTGGCGCTTGCTCAGGCTTTTGTCTCTGGATTTTGTGTCAACGGTGGCCGTGGAATGTCGGAGTGTCCTCAAGGGCCATGGACAATTCTTTCTCTGGTGATTTGGCCTGATCCCAAGTGGTTGGGATCATTCTGTGGATGGGAAGAGTCCTTTATGTATTTTTTTTACCTCAGTTCTCCCACCAAAGAGGGATTCCAGAGTAGAGCCCTGAGTAGGTGTGACTAGACATCTCGAACTCTGGTTGAGATTGGGGGACTAGGGGCTTGGCAAGCCCCATATGTGGGCTGTTGTTCCAGTGACTAAGAGGCTTTACATGAGGATAGGGCTCACGCTGAGGGTCACAATGTGTGTTTGTGCACATTGTGGCCCTCAGGGATAGGTGGGGCCTCATAGTCCATGCTGCTTTCTCCTACAATGAACATTGGACAACATGCCAACCACTAGGTTTCTTGCCAAGGCGAAGGAGAAGTTCTGATTCTTGCATCACGTTCACTCCTGAGCAGTGAGTGGAGATAAGGTCTAGGTTCTGAAGGTGAAAACTGAGGTTGGGTAGAGATGATGGCCTAAAGCCATTGTGGGTGTGATATGCTCTGTGTACGGCCAGCTGTCTGGGTGTTGGACTGGAGGTCTGCCCTCAGGCTGTGTCAGACAGGGCTTTAGTGCACAGGCTAGACTGTATAATTGGGGTGTGGTCGAGTGGCATGCAGGTTGTTACTCATTTGGCGTTTCCGGTTAGCCCTATAGGGCAACATTTTTCTTCTGGAGGGCAGGCAGAGTGCTGCATTGTGTCTCCAGAATTGCCAAACTGGAGGGGTGTGGCCAGGATTGTGAGGAAGGAAGTCTGAAAACACAAGCTAGCATGAGTTTTGGGGCCAAGAGCATGGCAGGCCCACTCTGAAGAGGCTGAATCGAGATCTCCTGCAGGTGAGGTCAGGGCGAGTATCAGATGTTGCCTCAAGCTGGAGTTTGTGTCCATGACGGCCCCTTCCTGAAGGGGGTGGGGGCGTCATGAGGCCAGGGAGGTTTCCCTACGCTGGGAGTTGTGAGCTGCTCCCAACTTCAAAGTTTCCTTCTTCAGGACAGTCGAGTACTATTGTATGGTTCCAGGATGCCCCATACAGAAAGACTCGAGAGCAGGGGCCTAAGCATGGATGCCGAGAAACGCCAACTCACCTTCCCATTGCCTGGTGGAGACAAGGCACGCTCAATCTGCGGGCTCTTGGGTGAGCTACCCAGAAGGCTGAGTTTAAATGGACTCTCCTGAGGATGAGTCATAATGTGGGTTGGTGGCCATGGAGACCTTGGAATGTGGCAGTAGCTAAGGGACTCTGCAGGATTCTCCAACCCGAAGGGCTTGACACAACTCCAACAAGGAAGCTTCCCATGTGGAGATGAGAGGTCTTTTGTCTGGTGCCTCAGGAAAGCCCCGTATGCTGGTCTTCGAACCCAGGCCTCTGAGGAGTGATACCTGGACACCAAAGCAAGAGTTCATAATAGGGCCTAGGGGCCTGTCTGGTTCAATCTTCTGTCTCTGCGGATATCTGTCTGTGTGTCTGCATGGAGGTAGTAGTTGCTCAGCTTGTGTCATAATGCCCCTATTTGTCCAGTGCGGCTTGCGGTAGTGGGATGTCCTTGGGGACCTTGAGGTTTCTACTATTTTGTAGAGTTGTGGCCAATGGAATGGGCAGTTTCTTAGGAGAGAGCAGGCACAGTTCTGTGGTGTGGCTCCAGAGACCCCAGCCTGGAGGCTGTGTGGGCCATGGCTGTGCAGACAGACATCCAAAAACCCTAACTCAGCTCAGGTTTGGGGCCGAGGTTACGGCAGGCCTGATCTACAGTCCATGAGGGGAGCTCCTCTGGATATGAAAGAAGGGTGAGAGGGAGGCAGTCGCTCAGGCTTTTGTCTCTGGATGTTTTGTCCACAATGGCCGTTTAATGTAGGAGTTGCCTCATGGGTCGTAGAAGTCTCCCTCTCTGGTAGTTTGTCCAGCCCCCAAGTGTTTGGGGTCATTCTGTGGGAAGGGAAGTGTCCTGTTTTTTGCCTCATATGTCCCCCCAGTAGAGGGATTCTAGAGCATAGCAGTGGGTACTGACAACTGGAATACTCGCCCTCGGGTTAAGCCTGGGGGCCTATGGATATGACAAGCCCCATATGCAGGATCTTGGTCCAGCCACTGAGAGGCGTTACTTTAATACGGGACTCACGCTGCAGGTCACAATGCATGTCTGTGCCCTAGGCGGCCCTCAAGCACTGGCGTGGCCTTTCGGACAATGCAGGTTTTCCCACATTGAACGTTGGACAACATGCCAACCACAAGGTTTCTGGCCATGGGGAAGGAGGAATTCTAATTTCTGCATCACGTTCACCCTGGGCAGTGATTGGAGATAAGGTCTAGGTTCTGAAGCCTGAAAACCGAGGTTGGGAAGAGATGACGACCTACAGCCATAGCGGGTCCTATGTGTCCAGGTTGGGGCCAGCTGTCTGGGTGTCGTTTGGGATGTCTTGTCTCAGGCTGTGCCAGACAGGGCATTAGAATACAGGGTGGGCTGTATAATTGCTTTACAATCGAGTGGCATGCATTAGAAAATCATTTGGGGTTTCTTATTAGAAGCATAGGGCAAAGTTTTTCTTCTGGAGGGCAGGCAGAGTGCTGCATTGTGGCTTCGGAATTCCCAAACTGGAGGGCTTGTGGGCCAGGAGAGTGAGGACGGAAGTCTGAGAACACAAGCTAGGCTTAGGTTTCGGGGCAAGGACATGGCAGCCACACTCTGCAGAGCTGAATTGAGATCTCATGTGTCTGAAGTCAGGTCGAGGATCAGACTTTGGCTCAGGTTTGAGTTTCTGTCCATGTTGGCCCCTTCATGAAGGGGGGACATTATGAGCCCATGGGGGTTTTCCCACTATTGGAGTTGTGAGATGCTCCAAACCGCAAGGATTCCTTCTGTGGGACAATTAAGATTTGTTGGATGGCTCCAGGACGTCTTATAAGGTATTTTTCCAGAACAGGGTTCTAAGTATGGATGCCTGGGCAGTCAGCCTCACAATCCAATTGTCTCCTAGCAACAAGAAACGTTTGATCTGCTGGCTTGGGGTAGCAACAGAGGGGGCTGAGTTGAAATGGACTTTCCTGAGGATGGTCTTAATGTTGGTTTGAGTCCATGGAGACCTTGGTATGGGGCAGTGGCACCAGGGCCCTGAAGGATTCTCCTAACCAGAGGTTATGACAAAGCTCCAATGAGCAAGTTTTCCATGGGGAGACGAGATTTGTTCTTATTGGTGCCTCAGGAAACCACCATATGCTGGTATTGGAAACGAGGCCTCTGAGGAGAGATGCCTAAAAACCAAAGCAATGGATCTGATTAGGGCCTAGGGGCCTGTCCGGTTCAATATTCTTCTCTGGGGACATCTGTTGTCTGAGTGGAGGTAGTTGCTCAGCTGGTTTGAGATCACCCCTGTTTGTCCTGGGCGGCCTACACTAATGGGATGGCCTCGGTGACTTTGGAGGTTTTTCCTCATTTGCAAGGTTGTGGCCAATGGAATGGGAAGAATTCCCTTGAAAGGGAAGCACAGTCCTGAGGTGTGGCTCCAGGGACCCAAGTGTGGAGCGTGTGTGGTCCAGGGCTATTTGGACAAAAGTCTGAAAACACAAACTCCACTTAGGTTGGGGGATGTAGGTATGGCCGGCCCGATCTATAGACCGTGAGGAGAACTCTTCGGGATATGAACAAAGGGCGAATGTGAGGTGCTGGCTCATGCTTTTTTTTTTTTTTTTTTTTTTCTGGAAATGTGTCACCGATTGCCATGGAATGTCGGGGTGTCCTCATGGGCCATCGATGAGGCTCCCTTCCTGGGGATTTGACCCGATCCCAAGAGTTTGGGGTCATTCTGTGGGAAGGGAGGAGGCCTTTCTTGTTTTTTTGTTTATTTTTTTATTATTATTATTTTTTTTACCTAAGGTGGACCACCAAAAGAGGGATTCCAGAGCAGAGTCCTGGGGAGGGGCGACTGGACAACCAGACCTCTGGTTAACATTGGGACCTAAGAACATGGCAAGCCCCATATGTGGGCTCTTGGTCCAGACACTGAGAGGCCTTCCCTGAGGAATGGTCTCACACTGAGTTTCACAATGTGTTTTTGTGCCCAAGGAGCCCCTCAAGTCAGGGCGTGGCCTAATGTACCATGCTGGTTTCTCCTACAGGGAACGTTGCACAATATGGCAACCACAAGTTTTCTGGCCATGGGGAAGATGGAGTTCTAATTTCTGCAACACTTTCACTCCTGGACTGTGATTGGATTTAAGGTCTAGGTTCTGAAGCCTGAAAACTGAGGTTGGGAAGAGATGAAGACCTAAGGCCATGGTGTGGCTGATGTGCTCAGTGTTCGGCCAGCTGTTGAGTGTGGGTTGGGAGGTGCAGGCTCAGGCTGTGGCAGACAGGGAATTAGTGCCCAGGCTAGACTGTATCATTGGGGTGCAGTCGAGTTTCGTGCAGGATGGTACTCATTTGTGGTTACTGGGTAGCCCCAGAGGGCAACGTTTTTCTTCTGGAGGGAAGACACAGTGCCACAGAGTGGCTCCAGAATTCCCAAACTGGAAGGCTTGTGGGCCAGGAGTGTGATGAAAAAATTCTGAGAACACAAGCCAGACTTAGATTTCGGGGTGAGGGGACGGCAGGCACCCTCTGCAGAGATGATTCGAGATCCTGTATACCTGAAGACAGAGCTAGGATCAGACGTTGGCTTAGGTCGAAGTTTCTGTCCATGACAGCCCCTTCATGAAGGGGAGGGTGTCACGAGGACATGGAGGTTTTCCCACGATGGGAATTGTGAGATGCTCCAAACCGCAATGATTCCTTCTGTGGGACAGTCGAGACCTGTTGGATGGCTCCAGGACATCCCATAAGGACGTTATCCAGAGCAGGGTTCTAAGGATGGATGCCTGGGCAGCCTGCCTCCCATTCCAGGTGTCTCATAGCGCCAAGGCAAGTTCGATCTGCTGGATCTAGGGGAGCAACCGAGGCGGGTGTGTTGAAATGGGTGAGTTGAGGATGGGTCATAATGTGCATTTGTGTCCATGTAGACCTTGGAATGGGGTGCTTGAACCGGGGCCTTGAGGGATGTTCATAACCGGAGGTTTTGATGGAGCTCTAAAGAGTATGTTTCCTATGTAGAGAAGAGAATTGTTTTGATGAGTGCCTAAGGAATCTCCCATATGCTGGTATTGGAAAACAGGCCTCTGAGGAGAGATGACTGGAATCAAAAGCAATGGATCTGATTAGGGCCTAAGTGCCTGTCCAGTTCAATCTTATTCTATGGGGATATCTGTCTCTGGGTCTGAGTGGAGGTAGTTTCCTAACTTGTGAGAGATCATCCCTGTGTGTCCTGGGCAGCCAACATTATTCGGATGGCCTGGGGGAGTTTGGCGGATTCTCCTAATCTATTGGGTTGTGGCCAATGGAAATAGCAGAATTCCCCTGGAGAGGGAAGCCACAGTCCTGAGGTGTGGCTCCAGGGGCCCCAGCTTGGATGGTGTGTTGGCCAGGCCTGTGGGGACAGAAGTCTGAAAACACAAACTCAGCTTAGTTTTGGGGATGTATGTATGAAGGCTCGATCTACAGACCGTGAGAATTTTCCGGGCTATGAACAAAGGGCGAGTATGTGGCGCTTGCTCAGGCTTTTGTCTCTGGATTTTGTGTCAACGGTGGCCGTGGAATGTCGGAGTGTCCTCAAGGGCCATGGACAATTCTTTCTCTGGTGATTTGGCCTGATCCCAAGTGGTTGGGATCATTCTGTGGATGGGAAGAGTCCTTTATGTATTTTTTTTTACCTCAGTTCTCCCACCAAAGAGGGATTCCAGAGTAGAGCCCTGAGTAGGTGTGACTAGACATCTCGAACTCTGGTTGAGATTGGGGGACTAGGGGCTTGGCAAGCCCCATATGTGGGCTGTTGTTCCAGTGACTAAGAGGCTTTACATGAGGATAGGGCTCACGCTGAGGGTCACAATGTGTGTTTGTGCACATTGTGGCCCTCAGGGATAGGTGGGGCCTCATAGTCCATGCTGCTTTCTCCTACAATGAACATTGGACAACATGCCAACCACTAGGTTTCTTGCCAAGGCGAAGGAGAAGTTCTGATTCTTGCATCACGTTCACTCCTGAGCAGTGAGTGGAGATAAGGTCTAGGTTCTGAAGGTGAAAACTGAGGTTGGGTAGAGATGATGGCCTAAAGCCATTGTGGGTGTGATATGCTCTGTGTACGGCCAGCTGTCTGGGTGTTGGACTGGAGGTCTGCCCTCAGGCTGTGTCAGACAGGGCTTTAGTGCACAGGCTAGACTGTATAATTGGGGTGTGGTCGAGTGGCATGCAGGTTGTTACTCATTTGGCGTTTCCGGTTAGCCCTATAGGGCAACATTTTTCTTCTGGAGGGCAGGCAGAGTGCTGCATTGTGTCTCCAGAATTGCCAAACTGGAGGGGTGTGGCCAGGATTGTGAGGAAGGAAGTCTGAAAACACAAGCTAGCATGAGTTTTGGGGCCAAGAGCATGGCAGGCCCACTCTGAAGAGGCTGAATCGAGATCTCCTGCAGGTGAGGTCAGGGCGAGTATCAGATGTTGCCTCAAGCTGGAGTTTGTGTCCATGACGGCCCCTTCCTGAAGGGGGTGGGGGCGTCATGAGGCCAGGGAGGTTTCCCTACGCTGGGAGTTGTGAGCTGCTCCCAACTTCAAAGTTTCCTTCTTCAGGACAGTCGAGTACTATTGTATGGTTCCAGGATGCCCCATACAGAAAGACTCGAGAGCAGGGGCCTAAGCATGGATGCCGAGAAACGCCAACTCACCTTCCCATTGCCTGGTGGAGACAAGGCACGCTCAATCTGCGGGCTCTTGGGTGAGCTACCCAGAAGGCTGAGTTTAAATGGACTCTCCTGAGGATGAGTCATAATGTGGGTTGGTGGCCATGGAGACCTTGGAATGTGGCAGTAGCTAAGGGAATCTGCAGGATTCTCCAACCCGAAGGGCTTGACACAACTCCAACAAGGAAGCTTCCCATGTGGAGATGAGAGGTCTTTTGTCTGGTGCCTCAGGAAAGCCCCGTATGCTGGTCTTCGAACCCAGGCCTCTGAGGAGTGATACCTGGACACCAAAGCAAGAGTTCATAATAGGGCCTAGGGGCCTGTCTGGTTCAATCTTCTGTCTCTGCGGATATCTGTCTGTGTGTCTGCATGGAGGTAGTAGTTGCTCAGCTTGTGTCATAATGCCCCTATTTGTCCAGTGCGGCTTGCGGTAGTGGGATGTCCTTGGGGACCTTGAGCTTTCTACTATTTTGTAGAGTTGTGGCCAATGGAATGGGCAGTTTCTTAGGAGAGAGCAGGCACAGTTCTGTGGTGTGGCTCCAGAGACCCCAGGCTGGAGGCTGTGTGGGCCATGGCTGTGCAGACAGACATCCAAAAACCCTAACTCAGCTCAGGTTTGGGGCCGAGGTTACGGCAGGCCTGATCTACAGTCCATGAGGGGAGCTCCTCTGGATATGAAAGAAGGGTGAGAGGGAGGCAGTCGCTCAGGCTTTTGTCTCTGGATGTTTTGTCCACAATGGCCGTTTAATGTAGGAGTTGCCTCATGGGTCGTAGAAGTCTCCCTCTCTGGTAGTTTGTCCAGCCCCCAAGTGTTTGGGGTCATTCTGTGGGAAGGGAAGTGTCCTGTTTTTTGCCTCATATGTCCCCCCAGTAGAGGGATTCTAGAGCATAGCACTGGGTACTGACAACTGGAATACTCGCCCTCGGGTTAAGCCTGGGGGCCTATGGATATGACAAGCCCCATATGCAGGATCTTGGTCCAGCCCCTGAGAGGCGTTACTTTAATGCGGGACTCACGCTGCAGGTCACAATGCATGTCTGTGCCCTAGGCGGCCCTCAAGCACTGGCGTGGCCTTTCGGACAATGCAGGTTTTCCCACATTGAACGTTGGACAACATGCCAACCACAAGGTTTCTGGCCATGGGGAAGGAGGAATTCTAATTTCTGCATCACGTTCACCCTGGGCAGTGATTGGAGATAAGGTCTAGGTTCTGAAGCCTGAAAACCGAGGTTGGGAAGAGATGACGACCTACAGCCATAGCGGGTCCTATGTGTCCAGGTTGGGGCCAGCTGTCTGGGTGTCGTTTGGGATGTCTTGTCTCAGGCTGTGCCAGACAGGGCATTAGAATACAGGGTGGGCTGTATAATTGCTTTACAATCGAGTGGCATGCATTAGAAAATCATTTGGGGTTTCTTATTAGAAGCATAGGGCAAAGTTTTTCTTCTGGAGGGCAGGCAGAGTGCTGCATTGTGGCTTCGGAATTCCCAAACTGGAGGGCTTGTGGGCCAGGAGAGTGAGGACGGAAGTCTGAGAACACAAGCTAGGCTTAGGTTTCGGGGCAAGGACATGGCAGCCACACTCTGCAGAGCTGAATTGAGATCTCATGTGTCTGAAGTCAGGTCGAGGATCAGACTTTGGCTCAGGTTTGAGTTTCTGTCCATGTTGGCCCCTTCATGAACGGGGGACATTATGAGCCCATGGGGGTTTTCCCACTATTGGAGTTGTGAGATGCTCCAAACCGCAAGGATTCCTTCTGTGGGACAATTAAGATTTGTTGGATGGCTCCAGGACGTCTTATAAGGTATTTTTCCAGAACAGGGTTCTAAGTATGGATGCCTGGGCAGTCAGCCTCACAATCCAATTGTCTCCTAGCAACAAGAAACGTTTGATCTGCTGGCTTGGGGTAGCAACAGAGGGGGCTGAGTTGAAATGGACTTTCCTGAGGATGGTCTTAATGTTGGTTTGAGTCCATGGAGACCTTGGTATGGGGCAGTGGCACCAGGGCCCTGAAGGATTCTCCTAACCAGAGGTTATGACAAAGCTCCAATGAGCAAGTTTTCCATGGGGAGACGAGATTTGTTCTTATTGGTGCCTCAGGAAACCACCATATGCTGGTATTGGAAACGAGGCCTCTGAGGAGAGATGCCTAAAAACCAAAGCAATGGATCTGATTAGGGCCTAGGGGCCTGTCCGGTTCAATATTCTTCTCTGGGGACATCTGTTGTCTGAGTGGAGGTAGTTGCTCAGCTGGTTTGAGATCACCCCTGTTTGTCCTGGGCGGCCTACACTAATGGGATGGCCTCGGTGACTTTGGAGGTTTTTCCTCATTTGCAAGGTTGTGGCCAATGGAATGGGAAGAATTCCCTTGAAAGGGAAGCACAGTCCTGAGGTGTGGCTCCAGGGACCCAAGTGTGGAGCGTGTGTGGTCCAGGGCTATTTGGACAAAAGTCTGAAAACACAAACTCCACTTAGGTTGGGGGATGTAGGTATGGCCGGCCCGATCTATAGACCGTGAGGAGAACTCTTCGGGATATGAACAAAGGGCGAATGTGAGGTGCTGGCTCATGCTTTTTTTTTTTTTTTTTTTTTTCTGGAAATGTGTCACCGATTGCCATGGAATGTCGGGGTGTCCTCATGGGCCATCGATGAGGCTCCCTTTCTGGGGATTTGACCCGATCCCAAGAGTTTGGGGTCATTCTGTGGGAAGGGAGGAGGCCTTTCTTGTTTTTTTGTTTATTTTTTTATTATTATTATTTTTTTTACCTAAGGTGGACCACCAAAAGAGGGATTCCAGAGCAGAGTCCTGGGGAGGGGCGACTGGACAACCAGACCTCTGGTTAACATTGGGACCTAAGAACATGGCAAGCCCCATATGTGGGCTCTTGGTCCAGACACTGAGAGGCCTTCCCTGAGGAATGGTCTCACACTGAGTTTCACAATGTGTTTTTGTGCCCAAGGAGCCCCTCAAGTCAGGGCGTGGCCTAATGTACCATGCTGGTTTCTCCTACAGGGAACGTTGCACAATATGGCAACCACAAGTTTTCTGGCCATGGGGAAGATGGAGTTCTAATTTCTGCAACACTTTCACTCCTGGACTGTGATTGGATTTAAGGTCTAGGTTCTGAAGCCTGAAAACTGAGGTTGGGAAGAGATGAAGACCTAAGGCCATGGTGTGGCTGATGTGCTCAGTGTTCGGCCAGCTGTTGAGTGTGGGTTGGGAGGTGCAGGCTCAGGCTGTGGCAGACAGGGAATTAGTGCCCAGGCTAGACTGTATCATTGGGGTGCAGTCGAGTTTCGTGCAGGATGGTACTCATTTGTGGTTACTGGGTAGCCCCAGAGGGCAACGTTTTTCTTCTGGAGGGAAGACACAGTGCCACAGAGTGGCTCCAGAATTCCCAAACTGGAAGGCTTGTGGGCCAGGAGTGTGATGAAAAAATTCTGAGAACACAAGCCAGACTTAGATTTCGGGGTGAGGGGACGGCAGGCACCCTCTGCAGAGATGATTCGAGATCCTGTATACCTGAAGACAGAGCTAGGATCAGACGTTGGCTTAGGTCGAAGTTTCTGTCCATGACAGCCCCTTCATGAAGGGGAGGGTGTCACGAGGACATGGAGGTTTTCCCACGATGGGAATTGTGAGATGCTCCAAACCGCAATGATTCCTTCTGTGGGACAGTCGAGACCTGTTGGATGGCTCCAGGACATCCCATAAGGACGTTATCCAGAGCAGGGTTCTAAGGATGGATGCCTGGGCAGCCTGCCTCCCATTCCAGGTGTCTCATAGCGCCAAGGCAAGTTCGATCTGCTGGATCTAGGGGAGCAACCGAGGCGGGTGTGTTGAAATGGGTGAGTTGAGGATGGGTCATAATGTGCATTTGTGTCCATGTAGACCTTGGAATGGGGTGCTTGAACCGGGGCCTTGAGGGATGTTCATAACCGGAGGTTTTGATGGAGCTCTAAAGAGTATGTTTCCTATGTAGAGAAGAGAATTGTTTTGATGAGTGCCTAAGGAATCTCCCATATGCTGGTATTGGAAAACAGGCCTCTGAGGAGAGATGACTGGAATCAAAAGCAATGGATCTGATTAGGGCCTAAGTGCCTGTCCAGTTCAATCTTATTCTATGGGGATATCTGTCTCTGGGTCTGAGTGGAGGTAGTTTCCTAACTTGTGAGAGATCATCCCTGTGTGTCCTGGGCAGCCAACATTATTCGGATGGCCTGGGGGAGTTTGGCGGATTCTCCTAATCTATTGGGTTGTGGCCAATGGAAATAGCAGAATTCCCCTGGAGAGGGAAGCCACAGTCCTGAGGTGTGGCTCCAGGGGCCCCAGCTTGGATGGTGTGTTGGCCAGGCCTGTGGGGACAGAAGTCTGAAAACACAAACTCAGCTTAGTTTTGGGGATGTATGTATGAAGGCTCGATCTACAGACCGTGAGAATTTTCCGGGCTATGAACAAAGGGCGAGTATGTGGCGCTTGCTCAGGCTTTTGTCTCTGGATTTTGTGTCAACGGTGGCCGTGGAATGTCGGAGTGTCCTCAAGGGCCATGGACAATTCTTTCTCTGGTGATTTGGCCTGATCCCAAGTGGTTGGGATCATTCTGTGGATGGGAAGAGTCCTTTATGTATTTTTTTTTACCTCAGTTCTCCCACCAAAGAGGGATTCCAGAGTAGAGCCCTGAGTAGGTGTGACTAGACATCTCGAACTCTGGTTGAGATTGGGGGACTAGGGGCTTGGCAAGCCCCATATGTGGGCTGTTGTTCCAGTGACTAAGAGGCTTTACATGAGGATAGGGCTCACGCTGAGGGTCACAATGTGTGTTTGTGCACATTGTGGCCCTCAGGGATAGGTGGGGCCTCATAGTCCATGCTGCTTTCTCCTACAATGAACATTGGACAACATGCCAACCACTAGGTTTCTTGCCAAGGCGAAGGAGAAGTTCTGATTCTTGCATCACGTTCACTCCTGAGCAGTGAGTGGAGATAAGGTCTAGGTTCTGAAGGTGAAAACTGAGGTTGGGTAGAGATGATGGCCTAAAGCCATTGTGGGTGTGATATGCTCTGTGTACGGCCAGCTGTCTGGGTGTTGGACTGGAGGTCTGCCCTCAGGCTGTGTCAGACAGGGCTTTAGTGCACAGGCTAGACTGTATAATTGGGGTGTGGTCGAGTGGCATGCAGGTTGTTACTCATTTGGCGTTTCCGGTTAGCCCTATAGGGCAACATTTTTCTTCTGGAGGGCAGGCAGAGTGCTGCATTGTGTCTCCAGAATTGCCAAACTGGAGGGGTGTGGCCAGGATTGTGAGGAAGGAAGTCTGAAAACACAAGCTAGCATGAGTTTTGGGGCCAAGAGCATGGCAGGCCCACTCTGAAGAGGCTGAATCGAGATCTCCTGCAGGTGAGGTCAGGGCGAGTATCAGATGTTGCCTCAAGCTGGAGTTTGTGTCCATGACGGCCCCTTCCTGAAGGGGGTGGGGGCGTCATGAGGCCAGGGAGGTTTCCCTACGCTGGGAGTTGTGAGCTGCTCCCAACTTCAAAGTTTCCTTCTTCAGGACAGTCGAGTACTATTGTATGGTTCCAGGATGCCCCATACAGAAAGACTCGAGAGCAGGGGCCTAAGCATGGATGCCGAGAAACGCCAACTCACCTTCCCATTGCCTGGTGGAGACAAGGCCCGCTCAATCTGCGGGCTCTTGGTTGAGCTACCCAGAAGGCTGAGTTTAAATGGACTCTGCTGAGGATGAGTCATAATGTGGGTTGGTGGCCATGGAGACCTTGGAATGTGGCAGTAGCTAAGGGACTCTGCAGGATTCTCCAACCCGAAGGGCTTGACACAACTCCAACAAGGAAGCTTCCCATGTGGAGATGAGAGGTCTTTTGTCTGGTGCCTCAGGAAAGCCCCGTATGCTGGTCTTCGAACCCAGGCCTCTGAGGAGTGATACCTGGACACCAAAGCAAGAGTTCATAATAGGGCCTAGGGGCCTGTCTGGTTCAATCTTCTGTCTCTGCGGATATCTGGCTGTGTGTCTGCATGGAGGTAGTAGTTGCTCAGCTTGTGTCATAATGCCCCTATTTGTCCAGTGCGGCTTGCGGTAGTGGGATGTCCTTGGGGACCTTGAGGTTTCTACTATTTTGTAGAGTTGTGGCCAATGGAATGGGCAGTTTCTTAGGAGAGAGCAGGCACAGTTCTGTGGTGTGGCTCCAGAGACCCCAGCCTGGAGGCTGTGTGGGCCATGGCTGTGCAGACAGACATCCAAAAACCCTAACTCAGCTCAGGTTTGGGGCCGAGGTTACGGCAGGCCTGATCTACAGTCCATGAGGGGAGCTCCTCTGGATATGAAAGAAGGGTGAGAGGGAGGCAGTCGCTCAGGCTTTTGTCTCTGGATGTTTTGTCCACAATGGCCGTTTAATGTAGGAGTTGCCTCATGGGTCGTAGAAGTCTCCCTCTCTGGTAGTTTGTCCAGCCCCCAAGTGTTTGGGGTCATTCTGTGGGAAGGGAAGTGTCCTGTTTTTTGCCTCATATGTCCCCCCAGTAGAGGGATTCTAGAGCATAGCAGTGGGTACTGACAACTGGAATACTCGCCCTCGGGTTAAGCCTGGGGGCCTATGGATATGACAAGCCCCATATGCAGGATCTTGGTCCAGCCCCTGAGAGGCGTTACTTTAATACGGGACTCACGCTGCAGGTCACAATGCATGTCTGTGCCCTAGGCGGCCCTCAAGCACTGGCGTGGCCTTTCGGACAATGCAGGTTTTCCCACATTGAACGTTGGACAACATGCCAACCACAAGGTTTCTGGCCATGGGGAAGGAGGAATTCTAATTTCTGCATCACGTTCACCCTGGGCAGTGATTGGAGATAAGGTCTAGGTTCTGAAGCCTGAAAACCGAGGTTGGGAAGAGATGACGACCTACAGCCATAGCGGGTCCTATGTGTCCAGGTTGGGGCCAGCTGTCTGGGTGTCGTTTGGGATGTCTTGTCTCAGGCTGTGCCAGACAGGGCATTAGAATACAGGGTGGGCTGTATAATTGCTTTACAATCGAGTGGCATGCATTAGAAAATCATTTGGGGTTTATTATTAGAAGCATAGGGCAAAGTTTTTCTTCTGGAGGGCAGGCAGAGTGCTGCATTGTGGCTTCGGAATTCCCAAACTGGAGGGCTTGTGGGCCAGGAGAGTGAGGACGGAAGTCTGAGAACACAAGCTAGGCTTAGGTTTCGGGGCAAGGACATGGCAGCCACACTCTGCAGAGCTGAATTGAGATCTCATGTGTCTGAAGTCAGGTCGAGGATCAGACTTTGGCTCAGGTTTGAGTTTCTGTCCATGTTGGCCCCTTCATGAAGGGGGGACATTATGAGCCCATGGGGTTTTTCCCACTATTGGAGTTGTGAGATGCTCCAAACCGCAAGGATTCCTTCTGTGGGACAATTAAGATTTGTTGGATGGCTCCAGGACGTCTTATAAGGTATTTTTCCAGAACAGGGTTCTAAGTATGGATGCCTGGGCAGTCAGCCTCACAATCCAATTGTCTCCTAGCAACAAGAAACGTTTGATCTGCTGGCTTGGGGTAGCAACAGAGGGGGCTGAGTTGAAATGGACTTTCCTGAGGATGGTCTTAATGTTGGTTTGAGTCCATGGAGACCTTGGTATGGGGCAGTGGCACCAGGGCCCTGAAGGATTCTCCTAACCAGAGGTTATGACAAAGCTCCAATGAGCAAGTTTTCCATGGGGAGACGAGATTTGTTCTTATTGGTGCCTCAGGAAACCACCATATGCTGGTATTGGAAACGAGGCCTCTGAGGAGAGATGCCTAAAAACCAAAGCATTGGATCTGATTAGGGCCTAGGGGCCTGTCCGGTTCAATATTCTTCTCTGGGGACATCTGTTGTCTGAGTGGAGGTAGTTGCTCAGCTGGTTTGAGATCACCCCTGTTTGTCCTGGGCGGCCTACACTAATGGGATGGCCTCGGTGACTTTGGAGGTTTTTCCTCATTTGCAAGGTTGTGGCCAATGGAATGGGAAGAATTCCCTTGAAAGGGAAGCACAGTCCTGAGGTGTGGCTCCAGGGACCCAAGTGTGGAGCGTGTGTGGTCCAGGGCTATTTGGACAAAAGTCTGAAAACACAAACTCCACTTAGGTTGGGGGATGTAGGTATGGCCGGCCCGATCTATAGACCGTGAGGAGAACTCTTCGGGATATGAACAAAGGGCGAATGTGAGGTGCTGGCTCATGCTTTTTTTTTTTTTTTTTTTTTCTGGAAATGTGTCACCGATTGCCATGGAATGTCGGGGTGTCCTCATGGGCCATCGATGAGGCTCCCTTTCTGGGGATTTGACCCGATCCCAAGAGTTTGGGGTCATTCTGTGGGAAGGGAGGAGGCCTTTCTTGTTTTTTTGTTTATTTTTTTATTATTATTATTTTTTTTACCTAAGGTGGACCACCAAAAGAGGGATTCCAGAGCAGAGTCCTGGGGAGGGGCGACTGGACAACCAGACCTCTGGTTAACATTGGGACCTAAGAACATGGCAAGCCCCATATGTGGGCTCTTGGTCCAGACACTGAGAGGCCTTCCCTGAGGAATGGTCTCACACTGAGTTTCACAATGTGTTTTTGTGCCCAAGGAGCCCCTCAAGTCAGGGCGTGGCCTAATGTACCATGCTGGTTTCTCCTACAGGGAACGTTGCACAATATGGCAACCACAAGTTTTCTGGCCATGGGGAAGATGGAGTTCTAATTTCTGCAACACTTTCACTCCTGGACTGTGATTGGATTTAAGGTCTAGGTTCTGAAGCCTGAAAACTGAGGTTGGGAAGAGATGAAGACCTAAGGCCATGGTGTGGCTGATGTGCTCAGTGTTCGGCCAGCTGTTGAGTGTGGGTTGGGAGGTGCAGGCTCAGGCTGTGGCAGACAGGGAATTAGTGCCCAGGCTAGACTGTATCATTGGGGTGCAGTCGAGTTTCGTGCAGGATGGTACTCATTTGTGGTTACTGGGTAGCCCCAGAGGGCAACGTTTTTCTTCTGGAGGGAAGACACAGTGCCACAGAGTGGCTCCAGAATTCCCAAACTGGAAGGCTTGTGGGCCAGGAGTGTGATGAAAAAATTCTGAGAACACAAGCCAGACTTAGATTTCGGGGTGAGGGGACGGCAGGCACCCTCTGCAGAGATGATTCGAGATCCTGTATACCTGAAGACAGAGCTAGGATCAGACGTTGGCTTAGGTCGAAGTTTCTGTCCATGACAGCCCCTTCATGAAGGGGAGGGTGTCACGAGGACATGGAGGTTTTCCCACGATGGGAATTGTGAGATGCTCCAAACCGCAATGATTCCTTCTGTGGGACAGTCGAGACCTGTTGGATGGCTCCAGGACATCCCATAAGGACGTTATCCAGAGCAGGGTTCTAAGGATGGATGCCTGGGCAGCCTGCCTCCCATTCCAGGTGTCTCATAGCGCCAAGGCAAGTTCGATCTGCTGGATCTAGGGGAGCAACCGAGGCGGGTGTGTTGAAATGGGTGAGTTGAGGATGGGTCATAATGTGCATTTGTGTCCATGTAGACCTTGGAATGGGGTGCTTGAACCGGGGCCTTGAGGGATGTTCATAACCGGAGGTTTTGATGGAGCTCTAAAGAGTATGTTTCCTATGTAGAGAAGAGAATTGTTTTGATGAGTGCCTAAGGAATCTCCCATATGCTGGTATTGGAAAACAGGCCTCTGAGGAGAGATGACTGGAATCAAAAGCAATGGATCTGATTAGGGCCTAAGTGCCTGTCCAGTTCAATCTTATTCTATGGGGATATCTGTCTCTGGGTCTGAGTGGAGGTAGTTTCCTAACTTGTGAGAGATCATCCCTGTGTGTCCTGGGCAGCCAACATTATTCGGATGGCCTGGGGGAGTTTGGCGGATTCTCCTAATCTATTGGGTTGTGGCCAATGGAAATAGCAGAATTCCCCTGGAGAGGGAAGCCACAGTCCTGAGGTGTGGCTCCAGGGGCCCCAGCTTGGATGGTGTGTTGGCCAGGCCTGTGGGGACAGAAGTCTGAAAACACAAACTCAGCTTAGTTTTGGGGATGTATGTATGAAGGCTCGATCTACAGACCGTGAGAATTTTCCGGGCTATGAACAAAGGGCGAGTATGTGGCGCTTGCTCAGGCTTTTGTCTCTGGATTTTGTGTCAACGGTGGCCGTGGAATGTCGGAGTGTCCTCAAGGGCCATGGACAATTCTTTCTCTGGTGATTTGGCCTGATCCCAAGTGGTTGGGATCATTCTGTGGATGGGAAGAGTCCTTTATGTATTTTTTTTTACCTCAGTTCTCCCACCAAAGAGGGATTCCAGAGTAGAGCCCTGAGTAGGTGTGACTAGACATCTCGAACTCTGGTTGAGATTGGGGGACTAGGGGCTTGGCAAGCCCCATATGTGGGCTGTTGTTCCAGTGACTAAGAGGCTTTACATGAGGATAGGGCTCACGCTGAGGGTCACAATGTGTGTTTGTGCACATTGTGGCCCTCAGGGATAGGTGGGGCCTCATAGTCCATGCTGCTTTCTCCTACAATGAACATTGGACAACATGCCAACCACTAGGTTTCTTGCCAAGGCGAAGGAGAAGTTCTGATTCTTGCATCACGTTCACTCCTGAGCAGTGAGTGGAGATAAGGTCTAGGTTCTGAAGGTGAAAACTGAGGTTCGGTAGAGATGATGGCCTAAAGCCATTGTGGGTGTGATATGCTCTGTGTACGGCCAGCTGTCTGGGTGTTGGACTGGAGGTCTGCCCTCAGGCTGTGTCAGACAGGGCTTTAGTGCACAGGCTAGACTGTATAATTGGGGTGTGGTCGAGTGGCATGCAGGTTGTTACTCATTTGGCGTTTCCGGTTAGCCCTATAGGGCAACATTTTTCTTCTGGAGGGCAGGCAGAGTGCTGCATTGTGTCTCCAGAATTGCCAAACTGGAGGGGTGTGGCCAGGATTGTGAGGAAGGAAGTCTGAAAACACAAGCTAGCATGAGTTTTGGGGCCAAGAGCATGGCAGGCCCACTCTGAAGAGGCTGAATCGAGATCTCCTGCAGGTGAGGTCAGGGCGAGTATCAGATGTTGCCTCAAGCTGGAGTTTGTGTCCATGACGGCCCCTTCCTGAAGGGGGTGGGGGCATCATGAGGCCAGGGAGGTTTCCCTACGCTGGGAGTTGTGAGCTGCTCCCAACTTCAAAGTTTCCTTCTTCAGGACAGTCGAGTACTATTGTATGGTTCCAGGATGCCCCATACAGAAAGACTCGAGAGCAGGGGCCTAAGCATGGATGCCGAGAAACGCCAACTCACCTTCCCATTGCCTGGTGGAGACAAGGCACGCTCAATCTGCGGGCTCTTGGGTGAGCTACCCAGAAGGCTGAGTTTAAATGGACTCTCCTGAGGATGAGTCATAATGTGGGTTGGTGGCCATGGAGACCTTGGAATGTGGCAGTAGCTAAGGGACTCTGCAGGATTCTCCAACCCGAAGGGCTTGACACAACTCCAACAAGGAAGCTTCCCATGTGGAGATGAGAGGTCTTTTGTCTGGTGCCTCAGGAAAGCCCCGTATGCTGGTCTTCGAACCCAGGCCTCTGAGGAGTGATACCTGGACACCAAAGCAAGAGTTCATAATAGGGCCTAGGGGCCTGTCTGGTTCAATCTTCTGTCTCTGCGGATATCTGTCTGTGTGTCTGCATGGAGGTAGTAGTTGCTCAGCTTGTGTCATAATGCCCCTATTTGTCCAGTGCGGCTTGCGGTAGTGGGATGTCCTTGGGGACCTTGAGGTTTCTACTATTTTGTAGAGTTGTGGCCAATGGAATGGGCAGTTTCTTAGGAGAGAGCAGGCACAGTTCTGTGGTGTGGCTCCAGAGACCCCAGCCTGGAGGCTGTGTGGGCCATGGCTGTGCAGACAGACATCCAAAAACCCTAACTCAGCTCAGGTTTGGGGCCGAGGTTACGGCAGGCCTGATCTACAGTCCATGAGGGGAGCTCCTCTGGATATGAAAGAAGGGTGAGAGGGAGGCAGTCGCTCAGGCTTTTGTCTCTGGATGTTTTGTCCACAATGGCCGTTTAATGTAGGAGTTGCCTCATGGGTCGTAGAAGTCTCCCTCTCTGGTAGTTTGTCCAGCCCCCAAGTGTTTGGGGTCATTCTGTGGGAAGGGAAGTGTCCTGTTTTTTGCCTCATATGTCCCCCCAGTAGAGGGATTCTAGAGCATAGCAGTGGGTACTGACAACTGGAATACTCGCCCTCGGGTTAAGCCTGGGGGCCTATGGATATGACAAGCCCCATATGCAGGATCTTGGTCCAGCCCCTGAGAGGCGTTACTTTAATACGGGACTCACGCTGCAGGTCACAATGCATGTCTGTGCCCTAGGCGGCCCTCAACACTGGCGTGGCCTTTCGGACAATGCAGGTTTTCCCACATTGAACGTTGGACAACATGCCAACCACAAGGTTTCTGGCCATGGGGAAGGAGGAATTCTAATTTCTGCATCACGTTCACCCTGGGCAGTGATTGGAGATAAGGTCTAGGTTCTGAAGCCTGAAAACCGAGGTTGGGAAGAGATGACGACCTACAGCCATAGCGGGTCCTATGTGTCCAGGTTGGGGCCAGCTGTCTGGGTGTCGTTTGGGATGTCTTGTCTCAGGCTGTGCCAGACAGGGCATTAGAATACAGGGTGGGCTGTATAATTGCTTTACAATCGAGTGGCATGCATTAGAAAATCATTTGGGGTTTCTTATTAGAAGCATAGGGCAAAGTTTTTCTTCTGGAGGGCAGGCAGAGTGCTGCATTGTGGCTTCGGAATTCCCAAACTGGAGGGCTTGTGGGCCAGGAGAGTGAGGACGGAAGTCTGAGAACACAAGCTAGGCTTAGGTTTCGGGGCAAGGACATGGCAGCCACACTCTGCAGAGCTGAATTGAGATCTCATGTGTCTGAAGTCAGGTCGAGGATCAGACTTTGGCTCAGGTTTGAGTTTCTGTCCATGTTGGCCCCTTCATGAAGGGGGGACATTATGAGCCCATGGGGGTTTTCCCACTATTGGAGTTGTGAGATGCTCCAAACCGCAAGGATTCCTTCTGTGGGACAATTAAGATTTGTTGGACGGCTCCAGGACGTCTTATAAGGTATTTTTCCAGAACAGGGTTCTAAGTATGGATGCCTGGGCTGTCAGCCTCACAATCCAATTGTCTCCTAGCAACAAGAAACGTTTGATCTGCTGGCTTGGGGTAGCAACAGAGGGGGCTGAGTTGAAATGGACTTTCCTGAGGATGGTCTTAATGTTGGTTTGAGTCCATGGAGACCTTGGTATGGGGCAGTGGCACCAGGGCCCTGAAGGATTCTCCTAACCAGAGGTTATGACAAAGCTCCAATGAGCAAGTTTTCCATGGGGAGACGAGATTTGTTCTTATTGGTGCCTCAGGAAACCACCATATGCTGGTATTGGAAACGAGGCCTCTGAGGAGAGATGCCTAAAAACCAAAGCAATGGATCTGATTAGGGCCTAGGGGCCTGTCCGGTTCAATATTCTTCTCTGGGGACATCTGTTGTCTGAGTGGAGGTAGTTGCTCAGCTGGTTTGAGATCACCCCTGTTTGTCCTGGGCGGCCTACACTAATGGGATGGCCTCGGTGACTTTGGAGGTTTTTCCTCATTTGCAAGGTTGTGGCCAATGGAATGGGAAGAATTCCCTTGAAAGGGAAGCACAGTCCTGAGGTGTGGCTCCAGGGACCCAAGTGTGGAGCGTGTGTGGTCCAGGGCTATTTGGACAAAAGTCTGAAAACACAAACTCCACTTAGGTTGGGGGATGTAGGTATGGCCGGCCCGATCTATAGACCGTGAGGAGAACTCTTCGGGATATGAACAAAGGGCGAATGTGAGGTGCTGGCTCATGCTTTTTTTTTTTTTTTTTTTTCTGGAAATGTGTCACCGATTGCCATGGAATGTCGGGGTGTCCTCATGGGCCATCGATGAGGCTCCCTTTCTGGGGATTTGACCCGATCCCAAGAGTTTGGGGTCATTCTGTGGGAAGGGAGGAGGCCTTTCTTGTTTTTTTGTTTATTTTTTTATTATTATTATTTTTTTTACCTAAGGTGGACCACCAAAAGAGGGATTCCAGAGCAGAGTCCTGGGGAGGGGCGACTGGACAACCAGACCTCTGGTTAACATTGGGACCTAAGAACATGGCAAGCCCCATATGTGGGCTCTTGGTCCAGACACTGAGAGGCCTTCCCTGAGGAATGGTCTCACACTGAGTTTCACAATGTGTTTTTGTGCCCAAGGAGCCCCTCAAGTCAGGGCGTGGCCTAATGTACCATGCTGGTTTCTCCTACAGGGAACGTTGCACAATATGGCAACCACAAGTTTTCTGGCCATGGGGAAGATGGAGTTCTAATTTCTGCAACACTTTCACTCCTGGACTGTGATTGGATTTAAGGTCTAGGTTCTGAAGCCTGAAAACTGAGGTTGGGAAGAGATGAAGACCTAAGGCCATGGTGTGGCTGATGTGCTCAGTGTTCGGCCAGCTGTTGAGTGTGGGTTGGGAGGTGCAGGCTCAGGCTGTGGCAGACAGGGAATTAGTGCCCAGGCTAGACTGTATCATTGGGGTGCAGTCGAGTTTCGTGCAGGATGGTACTCATTTGTGGTTACTGGGTAGCCCCAGAGGGCAACGTTTTTCTTCTGGAGGGAAGACACAGTGCCACAGAGTGGCTCCAGAATTCCCAAACTGGAAGGCTTGTGGGCCAGGAGTGTGATGAAAAAATTCTGAGAACACAAGCCAGACTTAGATTTCGGGGTGAGGGGACGGCAGGCACCCTCTGCAGAGATGATTCGAGATCCTGTATACCTGAAGACAGAGCTAGGATCAGACGTTGGCTTAGGTCGAAGTTTCTGTCCATGACAGCCCCTTCATGAAGGGGAGGGTGTCACGAGGACATGGAGGTTTTCCCACGATGGGAATTGTGAGATGCTCCAAACCGCAATGATTCCTTCTGTGGGACAGTCGAGACCTGTTGGATGGCTCCAGGACATCCCATAAGGACCTTATCCAGAGCAGGGTTCTAAGGATGGATGCCTGGGCAGCCTGCCTCCCATTCCAGGTGTCTCATAGCGCCAAGGCAAGTTCGATCTGCTGGATCTAGGGGAGCAACCGAGGCGGGTGTGTTGAAATGGGTGAGTTGAGGATGGGTCATAATGTGCATTTGTGTCCATGTAGACCTTGGAATGGGGTGCTTGAACCGGGGCCTTGAGGGATGTTCATAACCGGAGGTTTTGATGGAGCTCTAAAGAGTATGTTTCCTATGTAGAGAAGAGAATTGTTTTGATGAGTGCCTAAGGAATCTCCCATATGCTGGTATTGGAAAACAGGCCTCTGAGGAGAGATGACTGGAATCAAAAGCAATGGATCTGATTAGGGCCTAAGTGCCTGTCCAGTTCAATCTTATTCTATGGGGATATCTGTCTCTGGGTCTGAGTGGAGGTAGTTTCCTAACTTGTGAGAGATCATCCCTGTGTGTCCTGGGCAGCCAACATTATTCGGATGGCCTGGGGGAGTTTGGCGGATTCTCCTAATCTATTGGGTTGTGGCCAATGGAAATAGCAGAATTCCCCTGGAGAGGGAAGCCACAGTCCTGAGGTGTGGCTCCAGGGGCCCCAGCTTGGATGGTGTGTTGGCCAGGCCTGTGGGGACAGAAGTCTGAAAACACAAACTCAGCTTAGTTTTGGGGATGTATGTATGAAGGCTCGATCTACAGACCGTGAGAATTTTCCGGGCTATGAACAAAGGGCGAGTATGTGGCGCTTGCTCAGGCTTTTGTCTCTGGATTTTGTGTCAACGGTGGCCGTGGAATGTCGGAGTGTCCTCAAGGGCCATGGACAATTCTTTCTCTGGTGATTTGGCCTGATCCCAAGTGGTTGGGATCATTCTGTGGATGGGAAGAGTCCTTTATGTATTTTTTTTTACCTCAGTTCTCCCACCAAAGAGGGATTCCAGAGTAGAGCCCTGAGTAGGTGTGACTAGACATCTCGAACTCTGGTTGAGATTGGGGGACTAGGGGCTTGGCAAGCCCCATATGTGGGCTGTTGTTCCAGTGACTAAGAGGCTTTACATGAGGATAGGGCTCACGCTGAGGGTCACAATGTGTGTTTGTGCACATTGTGGCCCTCAGGGATAGGTGGGGCCTCATAGTCCATGCTGCTTTCTCCTACAATGAACATTGGACAACATGCCAACCACTAGGTTTCTTGCCAAGGCGAAGGAGAAGTTCTGATTCTTGCATCACGTTCACTCCTGAGCAGTGAGTGGAGATAAGGTCTAGGTTCTGAAGGTGAAAACTGAGGTTGGGTAGAGATGATGGCCTAAAGCCATTGTGGGTGTGATATGCTCTGTGTACGGCCAGCTGTCTGGGTGTTGGACTGGAGGTCTGCCCTCAGGCTGTGTCAGACAGGGCTTTAGTGCACAGGCTAGACTGTATAATTGGGGTGTGGTCGAGTGGCATGCAGGTTGTTACTCATTTGGCGTTTCCGGTTAGCCCTATAGGGCAACATTTTTCTTCTGGAGGGCAGGCAGAGTGCTGCATTGTGTCTCCAGAATTGCCAAACTGGAGGGGTGTGGCCAGGATTGTGAGGAAGGAAGTCTGAAAACACAAGCTAGCATGAGTTTTGGGGCCAAGAGCATGGCAGGCCCACTCTGAAGAGGCTGAATCGAGATCTCCTGCAGGTGAGGTCAGGGCGAGTATCAGATGTTGCCTCAAGCTGGAGTTTGTGTCCATGACGGCCCCTTCCTGAAGGGGGTGGGGGCGTCATGAGGCCAGGGAGGTTTCCCTACGCTGGGAGTTGTGAGCTGCTCCCAACTTCAAAGTTTCCTTCTTCAGGACAGTCGAGTACTATTGTATGGTTCCAGGATGCCCCATACAGAAAGACTCGAGAGCAGGGGCCTAAGCATGGATGCCGAGAAACGCCAACTCACCTTCCCATTGCCTGGTGGAGACAAGGCACGCTCAATCTGCGGGCTCTTGGGTGAGCTACCCAGAAGGCTGAGTTTAAATGGACTCTCCTGAGGATGAGTCATAATGTGGGTTGGTGGCCATGGAGACCTTGGAATGTGGCAGTAGCTAAGGGACTCTGCAGGATTCTCCAACCCGAAGGGCTTGACACAACTCCAACAAGGAAGCTTCCCATGTGGAGATGAGAGGTCTTTTGTCTGGTGCCTCAGGAAAGCCCCGTATGCTGGTCTTCGAACCCAGGCCTCTGAGGAGTGATACCTGGACACCAAAGCAAGAGTTCATAATAGGGCCTAGGGGCCTGTCTGGTTCAATCTTCTGTCTCTGCGGATATCTGTCTGTGTGTCTGCATGGAGGTAGTAGTTGCTCAGCTTGTGTCATAATGCCCCTATTTGTCCAGTGCGGCTTGCGGTAGTGGGATGTCCTTGGGGACCTTGAGGTTTCTACTATTTTGTAGAGTTGTGGCCAATGGAATGGGCAGTTTCTTAGGAGAGAGCAGGCACAGTTCTGTGGTGTGGCTCCAGAGACCCCAGCCTGGAGGCTGTGTGGGCCATGGCTGTGCAGACAGACATCCAAAAACCCTAACTCAGCTCAGGTTTGGGGCCGAGGTTACGGCAGGCCTGATCTACAGTCCATGAGGGGAGCTCCTCTGGATATGAAAGAAGGGTGAGAGGGAGGCAGTCGCTCAGGCTTTTGTCTCTGGATGTTTTGTCCACAATGGCCGTTTAATGTAGGAGTTGCCTCATGGGTCGTAGAAGTCTCCCTCTCTGGTAGTTTGTCCAGCCCCCAAGTGTTTGGGGTCATTCTGTGGGAAGGGAAGTGTCCTGTTTTTTGCCTCATATGTCCCCCCAGTAGAGGGATTCTAGAGCATAGCAGTGGGTACTGACAACTGGAATACTCGCCCTCGGGTTAAGCCTGGGGGCCTATGGATATGACAAGCCCCATATGCAGGATCTTGGTCCAGCCCCTGAGAGGCGTTACTTTAATACGGGACTCACGCTGCAGGTCACAATGCATGTCTGTGCCCTAGGCGGCCCTCAACACTGGCGTGGCCTTTCGGACAATGCAGGTTTTCCCACATTGAACGTTGGACAACATGCCAACCACAAGGTTTCTGGCCATGGGGAAGGAGGAATTCTAATTTCTGCATCACGTTCACCCTGGGCAGTGATTGGAGATAAGGTCTAGGTTCTGAAGCCTGAAAACCGAGGTTGGGAAGAGATGACGACCTACAGCCATAGCGGGTCCTATGTGTCCAGGTTGGGGCCAGCTGTCTGGGTGTCGTTTGGGATGTCTTGTCTCAGGCTGTGCCAGACAGGGCATTAGAATACAGGGTGGGCTGTATAATTGCTTTACAATCGAGTGGCATGCATTAGAAAATCATTTGGGGTTTCTTATTAGAAGCATAGGGCAAAGTTTTTCTTCTGGAGGGCAGGCAGAGTGCTGCATTGTGGCTTCGGAATTCCCAAACTGGAGGGCTTGTGGGCCAGGAGAGTGAGGACGGAAGTCTGAGAACACAAGCTAGGCTTAGGTTTCGGGGCAAGGACATGGCAGCCACACTCTGCAGAGCTGAATTGAGATCTCATGTGTCTGAAGTCAGGTCGAGGATCAGACTTTGGCTCAGGTTTGAGTTTCTGTCCATGTTGGCCCCTTCATGAAGGGGGGACATTATGAGCCCATGGGGGTTTTCCCACTATTGGAGTTGTGAGATGCTCCAAACCGCAAGGATTCCTTCTGTGGGACAATTAAGATTTGTTGGACGGCTCCAGGACGTCTTATAAGGTATTTTTCCAGAACAGGGTTCTAAGTATGGATGCCTGGGCTGTCAGCCTCACAATCCAATTGTCTCCTAGCAACAAGAAACGTTTGATCTGCTGGCTTGGGGTAGCAACAGAGGGGGCTGAGTTGAAATGGACTTTCCTGAGGATGGTCTTAATGTTGGTTTGAGTCCATGGAGACCTTGGTATGGGGCAGTGGCACCAGGGCCCTGAAGGATTCTCCTAACCAGAGGTTATGACAAAGCTCCAATGAGCAAGTTTTCCATGGGGAGACGAGATTTGTTCTTATTGGTGCCTCAGGAAACCACCATATGCTGGTATTGGAAACGAGGCCTCTGAGGAGAGATGCCTAAAAACCAAAGCATTGGATCTGATTAGGGCCTAGGGGCCTGTCCGGTTCAATATTCTTCTCTGGGGACATCTGTTGTCTGAGTGGAGGTAGTTGCTCAGCTGGTTTGAGATCACCCCTGTTTGTCCTGGGCGGCCTACACTAATGGGATGGCCTCGGTGACTTTGGAGGTTTTTCCTCATTTGCAAGGTTGTGGCCAATGGAATGGGAAGATTTCCCTTGAAAGGGAAGCACAGTCCTGAGGTGTGGCTCCAGGGACCCAAGAGTGGAGCGTGTGTGGTCCAGGGCTATTTGGACAAAAGTCTGAAAACACAAACTCCACTTAGGTTGGGGGATGTAGGTATGGCCGGCCCGATCTATAGACCGTGAGGAGAACTCTTCGGGATATGAACAAAGGGCGAATGTGAGGTGCTGGCTCATGCTTTTTTTTTTTTTTTTTTTTTTTCTGGAAATGAGTCACCGATTGCCATGGAATGTCGGGGTGTCCTCATGGGCCATCGATGAGGCTCCCTTTCTGGGGATTTGACCCGATCCCAAGAGTTTGGGGTCATTCTGTGGGAAGGGAGGAGGCCTTTCTTGTTTTTTTGTTTATTTTTTTATTATTATTATTTTTTTTACCTAAGGTGGACCACCAACAGAGGGATTCCAGAGCAGAGTCCTGGGGAGGGGCGACTGGACAACCAGACCTCTGGTTAACATTGGGACCTAAGAACATGGCAAGCCCCATATGTGGGCTCTTGGTCCAGACACTGAGAGGCCTTCCCTGAGGAATGGTCTCACACTGAGTTTCACAATGTGTTTTTGTGCCCAAGGAGCCCCTCAAGTCAGGGCGTGGCCTAATGTACCATGCTGGTTTCTCCTACAGGGAACGTTGCACAATATGGCAACCACAAGTTTTCTGGCCATGGGGAAGATGGAGTTCTAATTTCTGCAACACTTTCACTCCTGGACTGTGATTGGATTTAAGGTCTAGGTTCTGAAGCCTGAAAACTGAGGTTGGGAAGAGATGAAGACCTAAGGCCATGGTGTGGCTGATGTGCTCAGTGTTCGGCCAGCTGTTGAGTGTGGGTTGGGAGGTGCAGGCTCAGGCTGTGGCAGACAGGGAATTAGTGCCCAGGCTAGACTGTATCATTGGGGTGCAGTCGAGTTTCGTGCAGGATGGTACTCATTTGTGGTTACTGGGTAGCCCCAGAGGGCAACGTTTTTCTTCTGGAGGGAAGACACAGTGCCACAGAGTGGCTCCAGAATTCCCAAACTGGAAGGCTTGTGGGCCAGGAGTGTGATGAAAAAATTCTGAGAACACAAGCCAGACTTAGATTTCGGGGTGAGGGGACGGCAGGCACCCTCTGCAGAGATGATTCGAGATCCTGTATACCTGAAGACAGAGCTAGGATCAGACGTTGGCTTAGGTCGAAGTTTCTGTCCATGACAGCCCCTTCATGAAGGGGAGGGTGTCACGAGGACATGGAGGTTTTCCCACGATGGGAATTGTGAGATGCTCCAAACCGCAATGATTCCTTCTGTGGGACAGTCGAGACCTGTTGGATGGCTCCAGGACATCCCATAAGGACGTTATCCAGAGCAGGGTTCTAAGGATGGATGCCTGGGCAGCCTGCCTCCCATTCCAGGTGTCTCATAGCGCCAAGGCAAGTTCGATCTGCTGGATCTAGGGGAGCAACCGAGGCGGGTGTGTTGAAATGGGTGAGTTGAGGATGGGTCATAATGTGCATTTGTGTCCATGTAGACCTTGGAATGGGGTGCTTGAACCGGGGCCTTGAGGGATGTTCATAACCGGAGGTTTTGATGGAGCTCTAAAGAGTATGTTTCCTATGTAGAGAAGAGAATTGTTTTGATGAGTGCCTAAGGAATCTCCCATATGCTGGTATTGGAAAACAGGCCTCTGAGGAGAGATGACTGGAATCAAAAGCAATGGATCTGATTAGGGCCTAAGTGCCTGTCCAGTTCAATCTTATTCTATGGGGATATCTGTCTCTGGGTCTGAGTGGAGGTAGTTTCCTAACTTGTGAGAGATCATCCCTGTGTGTCCTGGGCAGCCAACATTATTCGGATGGCCTGGGGGAGTTTGGCGGATTCTCCTAATCTATTGGGTTGTGGCCAATGGAAATAGCAGAATTCCCCTGGAGAGGGAAGCCACAGTCCTGAGGTGTGGCTCCAGGGGCCCCAGCTTGGATGGTGTGTTGGCCAGGCCTGTGGGGACAGAAGTCTGAAAACACAAACTCAGCTTAGTTTTGGGGATGTATGTATGAAGGCTCGATCTACAGACCGTGAGAATTTTCCGGGCTATGAACAAAGGGCGAGTATGTGGCGCTTGCTCAGGCTTTTGTCTCTGGATTTTGTGTCAACGGTGGCCGTGGAATGTCGGAGTGTCCTCAAGGGCCATGGACAATTCTTTCTCTGGTGATTTGGCCTGATCCCAAGTGGTTGGGATCATTCTGTGGATGGGAAGAGTCCTTTATGTATTTTTTTTACCTCAGTTCTCCCACCAAAGAGGGATTCCAGAGTAGAGCCCTGAGTAGGTGTGACTAGACATCTCGAACTCTGGTTGAGATTGGGGGACTAGGGGCTTGGCAAGCCCCATATGTGGGCTGTTGTTCCAGTGACTAAGAGGCTTTACATGAGGATAGGGCTCACGCTGAGGGTCACAATGTGTGTTTGTGCACATTGTGGCCCTCAGGGATAGGTGGGGCCTCATAGTCCATGCGGCTTTCTCCTACAATGAACATTGGACAACATGCCAACCACTAGGTTTCTTGCCAAGGCGAAGGAGAAGTTCTGATTCTTGCATCACGTTCACTCCTGAGCAGTGAGTGGAGATAAGGTCTAGGTTCTGAAGGTGAAAACTGAGGTTGGGTAGAGATGATGGCCTAAAGCCATTGTGGGTGTGATATGCTCTGTGTACGGCCAGCTGTCTGGGTGTTGGACTGGAGGTCTGCCCTCAGGCTGTGTCAGACAGGGCTTTAGTGCACAGGCTAGACTGTATAATTGGGGTGTGGTCGAGTGGCATGCAGGTTGTTACTCATTTGGCGTTTCCGGTTAGCCCTATAGGGCAACATTTTTCTTCTGGAGGGCAGGCAGAGTGCTGCATTGTGTCTCCAGAATTGCCAAACTGGAGGGGTGTGGCCAGGATTGTGAGGAAGGAAGTCTGAAAACACAAGCTAGCATGAGTTTTGGGGCCAAGAGCATGGCAGGCCCACTCTGAAGAGGCTGAATCGAGATCTCCTGCAGGTGAGGTCAGGGCGAGTATCAGATGTTGCCTCAAGCTGGAGTTTGTGTCCATGACGGCCCCTTCCTGAAGGGGGTGGGGGCGTCATGAGGCCAGGGAGGTTTCCCTACGCTGGGAGTTGTGAGCTGCTCCCAACTTCAAAGTTTCCTTCTTCAGGACAGTCGAGTACTATTGTATGGTTCCAGGATGCCCCATACAGAAAGACTCGAGAGCAGGGGCCTAAGCATGGATGCCGAGAAACGCCAACTCACCTTCCCATTGCCTGGTGGAGACAAGGCACGCTCAATCTGCGGGCTCTTGGGTGAGCTACCCAGAAGGCTGAGTTTAAATGGACTCTCCTGAGGATGAGTCATAATGTGGGTTGGTGGCCATGGAGACCTTGGAATGTGGCAGTAGCTAAGGGACTCTGCAGGATTCTCCAACCCGAAGGGCTTGACACAACTCCAACAAGGAAGCTTCCCATGTGGAGATGAGAGGTCTTTTGTCTGGTGCCTCAGGAAAGCCCCGTATGCTGGTCTTCGAACCCAGGCCTCTGAGGAGTGATACCTGGACACCAAAGCAAGAGTTCATAATAGGGCCTAGGGGCCTGTCTGGTTCAATCTTCTGTCTCTGCGGATATCTGTCTGTGTGTCTGCATGGAGGTAGTAGTTGCTCAGCTTGTGTCATAATGCCCCTATTTGTCCAGTGCGGCTTGCGGTAGTGGGATGTCCTTGGGGACCTTGAGGTTTCTACTATTTTGTAGAGTTGTGGCCAATGGAATGGGCAGTTTCTTAGGAGAGAGCAGGCACAGTTCTGTGGTGTGGCTCCAGAGACCCCAGCCTGGAGGCTGTGTGGGCCATGGCTGTGCAGACAGACATCCAAAAACCCTAACTCAGCTCAGGTTTGGGGCCGAGGTTACGGCAGGCCTGATCTACAGTCCATGAGGGGAGCTCCTCTGGATATGAAAGAAGGGTGAGAGGGAGGCAGTCGCTCAGGCTTTTGTCTCTGGATGTTTTGTCCACAATGGCCGTTTAATGTAGGAGTTGCCTCATGGGTCGTAGAAGTCTCCCTCTCTGGTAGTTTGTCCAGCCCCCAAGTGTTTGGGGTCATTCTGTGGGAAGGGAAGTGTCCTGTTTTTTGCCTCATATGTCCCCCCAGTAGAGGGATTCTAGAGCATAGCAGTGGGTACTGACAACTGGAATACTCGCCCTCGGGTTAAGCCTGGGGGCCTATGGATATGACAAGCCCCATATGCAGGATCTTGGTCCAGCCCCTGAGAGGCGTTACTTTAATACGGGACTCACGCTGCAGGTCACAATGCATGTCTGTGCCCTAGGCGGCCCTCAACACTGGCGTGGCCTTTCGGACAATGCAGGTTTTCCCACATTGAACGTTGGACAACATGCCAACCACAAGGTTTCTGGCCATGGGGAAGGAGGAATTCTAATTTCTGCATCACGTTCACCCTGGGCAGTGATTGGAGATAAGGTCTAGGTTCTGAAGCCTGAAAACCGAGGTTGGGATGAGATGACGACCTACAGCCATAGCGGGTCCTATGTGTCCAGGTTGGGGCCAGCTGTCTGGGTGTCGTTTGGGATGTCTTGTCTCAGGCTGTGCCAGACAGGGCATTAGAATACAGGGTGGGCTGTATAATTGCTTTACAATCGAGTGGCATGCATTAGAAAATCATTTGGGGTTTCTTATTAGAAGCATAGGGCAAAGTTTTTCTTCTGGAGGGCAGGCAGAGTGCTGCATTGTGGCTTCGGAATTCCCAAACTGGAGGGCTTGTGGGCCAGGAGAGTGAGGACGGAAGTCTGAGAACACAAGCTAGGCTTAGGTTTCGGGGCAAGGACATGGCAGCCACACTCTGCAGAGCTGAATTGAGATCTCATGTGTCTGAAGTCAGGTCGAGGATCAGACTTTGGCTCAGGTTTGAGTTTCTGTCCATGTTGGCCCCTTCATGAACGGGGGACATTATGAGCCCATGGGGGTTTTCCCACTATTGGAGTTGTGAGATGCTCCAAACCGCAAGGATTCCTTCTGTGGGACAATTAAGATTTGTTGGATGGCTCCAGGACGTCTTATAAGGTATTTTTCCAGAACAGGGTTCTAAGTATGGATGCCTGGGCAGTCAGCCTCACAATCCAATTGTCTCCTAGCAACAAGAAACGTTTGATCTCCTGGCTTGGGGTAGCAACAGATGGGGCTGAGTTGAAATGGACTTTCCTGAGGATGGTCTTAATGTTGGTTTGAGTCCATGGAGACCTTGGTATGGGGCAGTGGCACCAGGGCCCTGAAGGATTCTCCTAACCAGAGGTTATGACAAAGCTCCAATGAGCAAGTTTTCCATGGGGAGACGAGATTTGTTCTTATTGGTGCCTCAGGAAACCACCATATGCTGGTATTGGAAACGAGGCCTCTGAGGAGAGATGCCTAAAAACCAAAGCAATGGATCTGATTAGGGCCTAGGGGCCTGTCCGGTTCAATATTCTTCTCTGGGGACATCTGTTGTCTGAGTGGAGGTAGTTGCTCAGCTGGTTTGAGATCACCCCTGTTTGTCCTGGGCGGCCTACACTAATGGGATGGCCTCGGTGACTTTGGAGGTTTTTCCTCATTTGCAAGGTTGTGGCCAATGGAATGGGAAGAATTCCCTTGAAAGGGAAGCACAGTCCTGAGGTGTGGCTCCAGGGACCCAAGTGTGGAGCGTGTGTGGTCCAGGGCTATTTGGACAAAAGTCTGAAAACACAAACTCCACTTAGGTTGGGGGATGTAGGTATGGCCGGCCCGATCTATAGACCGTGAGGAGAACTCTTCGGGATATGAACAAAGGGCGAATGTGAGGTGCTGGCTCATGCTTTTTTTTTTTTTTTTTTTTTCTGGAAATGTGTCACCGATTGCCATGGAATGTCGGGGTGTCCTCATGGGCCATCGATGAGGCTCCCTTTCTGGGGATTTGACCCGATCCCAAGAGTTTGGGGTCATTCTGTGGGAAGGGAGGAGGCCTTTCTTGTTTTTTTGTTTATTTTTTTATTATTATTATTTTTTTTACCTAAGGTGGACCACCAAAAGAGGGATTCCAGAGCAGAGTCCTGGGGAGGGGCGACTGGACAACCAGACCTCTGGTTAACATTGGGACCTAAGAACATGGCAAGCCCCATATGTGGGCTCTTGGTCCAGACACTGAGAGGCCTTCCCTGAGGAATGGTCTCACACTGAGTTTCACAATGTGTTTTTGTGCCCAAGGAGCCCCTCAAGTCAGGGCGTGGCCTAATGTACCATGCTGGTTTCTCCTACAGGGAACGTTGCACAATATGGCAACCACAAGTTTTCTGGCCATGGGGAAGATGGAGTTCTAATTTCTGCAACACTTTCACTCCTGGACTGTGATTGGATTTAAGGTCTAGGTTCTGAAGCCTGAAAACTGAGGTTGGGAAGAGATGAAGACCTAAGGCCATGGTGTGGCTGATGTGCTCAGTGTTCGGCCAGCTGTTGAGTGTGGGTTGGGAGGTGCAGGCTCAGGCTGTGGCAGACAGGGAATTAGTGCCCAGGCTAGACTGTATCATTGGGGTGCAGTCGAGTTTCGTGCAGGATGGTACTCATTTGTGGTTACTGGGTAGCCCCAGAGGGCAACGTTTTTCTTCTGGAGGGAAGACACAGTGCCACAGAGTGGCTCCAGAATTCCCAAACTGGAAGGCTTGTGGGCCAGGAGTGTGATGAAAAAATTCTGAGAACACAAGCCAGACTTAGATTTCGGGGTGAGGGGACGGCAGGCACCCTCTGCAGAGATGATTCGAGATCCTGTATACCTGAAGACAGAGCTAGGATCAGACGTTGGCTTAGGTCGAAGTTTCTGTCCATGACAGCCCCTTCATGAAGGGGAGGGTGTCACGAGGACATGGAGGTTTTCCCACGATGGGAATTGTGAGATGCTCCAAACCGCAATGATTCCTTCTGTGGGACAGTCGAGACCTGTTGGATGGCTCCAGGACATCCCATAAGGACGTTATCCAGAGCAGGGTTCTAAGGATGGATGCCTGGGCAGCCTGCCTCCCATTCCAGGTGTCTCATAGCGCCAAGGCAAGTTCGATCTGCTGGATCTAGGGGAGCAACCGAGGCGGGTGTGTTGAAATGGGTGAGTTGAGGATGGGTCATAATGTGCATTTGTGTCCATGTAGACCTTGGAATGGGGTGCTTGAACCGGGGCCTTGAGGGATGTTCATAACCGGAGGTTTTGATGGAGCTCTAAAGAGTATGTTTCCTATGTAGAGAAGAGAATTGTTTTGATGAGTGCCTAAGGAATCTCCCATATGCTGGTATTGGAAAACAGGCCTCTGAGGAGAGATGACTGGAATCAAAAGCAATGGATCTGATTAGGGCCTAAGTGCCTGTCCAGTTCAATCTTATTCTATGGGGATATCTGTCTCTGGGTCTGAGTGGAGGTAGTTTCCTAACTTGTGAGAGATCATCCCTGTGTGTCCTGGGCAGCCAACATTATTCAGATGGCCTGGGGGAGTTTGGCGGATTCTCCTAATCTATTGGGTTGTGGCCAATGGAAATAGCAGAATTCCCCTGGAGAGGGAAGCCACAGTCCTGAGGTGTGGCTCCAGGGGCCCCAGCTTGGATGGTGTGTTGGCCAGGCCTGTGGGGACAGAAGTCTGAAAACACAAACTCAGCTTAGTTTTGGGGATGTATGTATGAAGGCTCGATCTACAGACCGTGAGAATTTTCCGGGCTATGAACAAAGGGCGAGTATGTGGCGCTTGCTCAGGCTTTTGTCTCTGGATTTTGTGTCAACGGTGGCCGTGGAATGTCGGAGTGTCCTCAAGGGCCATGGACAATTCTTTCTCTGGTGATTTGGCCTGATCCCAAGTGGTTGGGATCATTCTGTGGATGGGAAGAGTCCTTTATGTATTTTTTTTACCTCAGTTCTCCCACCAAAGAGGGATTCCAGAGTAGAGCCCTGAGTAGGTGTGACTAGACATCTCGAACTCTGGTTGAGATTGGGGGACTAGGGGCTTGGCAAGCCCCATATGTGGGCTGTTGTTCCAGTGACTAAGAGGCTTTACATGAGGATAGGGCTCACGCTGAGGGTCACAATGTGTGTTTGTGCACATTGTGGCCCTCAGGGATAGGTGGGGCCTCATAGTCCATGCTGCTTTCTCCTACAATGAACATTGGACAACATGCCAACCACTAGGTTTCTTGCCAAGGCGAAGGAGAAGTTCTGATTCTTGCATCACGTTCACTCCTGAGCAGTGAGTGGAGATAAGGTCTAGGTTCTGAAGGTGAAAACTGAGGTTGGGTAGAGATGATGGCCTAAAGCCATTGTGGGTGTGATATGCTCTGTGTACGGCCAGCTGTCTGGGTGTTGGACTGGAGGTCTGCCCTCAGGCTGTGTCAGACAGGGCTTTAGTGCACAGGCTAGACTGTATAATTGGGGTGTGGTCGAGTGGCATGCAGGTTGTTACTCATTTGGCGTTTCCGGTTAGCCCTATAGGGCAACATTTTTCTTCTGGAGGGCAGGCAGAGTGCTGCATTGTGTCTCCAGAATTGCCAAACTGGAGGGGTGTGGCCAGGATTGTGAGGAAGGAAGTCTGAAAACACAAGCTAGCATGAGTTTTGGGGCCAAGAGCATGGCAGGCCCACTCTGAAGAGGCTGAATCGAGATCTCCTGCAGGTGAGGTCAGGGCGAGTATCAGATGTTGCCTCAAGCTGGAGTTTGTGTCCATGACGGCCCCTTCCTGAAGGGGGTGGGGGCGTCATGAGGCCAGGGAGGTTTCCCTACGCTGGGAGTTGTGAGCTGCTCCCAACTTCAAAGTTTCCTTCTTCAGGACAGTCGAGTACTATTGTATGGTTCCAGGATGCCCCATACAGAAAGACTCGAGAGCAGGGGCCTAAGCATGGATGCCGAGAAACGCCAACTCACCTTCCCATTGCCTGGTGGAGACAAGGCACGCTCAATCTGCGGGCTCTTGGGTGAGCTACCCAGAAGGCTGAGTTTAAATGGACTCTCCTGAGGATGAGTCATAATGTGGGTTGGTGGCCATGGAGACCTTGGAATGTGGCAGTAGCTAAGGGACTCTGCAGGATTCTCCAACCCGAAGGGCTTGACACAACTCCAACAAGGAAGCTTCCCATGTGGAGATGAGAGGTCTTTTGTCTGGTGCCTCAGGAAAGCCCCGTATGCTGGTCTTCGAACCCAGGCCTCTGAGGAGTGATACCTGGACACCAAAGCAAGAGTTCATAATAGGGCCTAGGGGCCTGTCTGGTTCAATCTTCTGTCTCTGCGGATATCTGTCTGTGTGTCTGCATGGAGGTAGTAGTTGCTCAGCTTGTGTCATAATGCCCCTATTTGTCCAGTGCGGCTTGCGGTAGTGGGATGTCCTTGGGGACCTTGAGGTTTCTACTATTTTGTAGAGTTGTGGCCAATGGAATGGGCAGTTTCTTAGGAGAGAGCAGGCACAGTTCTGTGGTGTGGCTCCAGAGACCCCAGCCTGGAGGCTGTGTGGGCCATGGCTGTGCAGACAGACATCCAAAAACCCTAACTCAGCTCAGGTTTGGGGCCGAGGTTACGGCAGGCCTGATCTACAGTCCATGAGGGGAGCTCCTCTGGATATGAAAGAAGGGTGAGAGGGAGGCAGTCGCTCAGGCTTTTGTCTCTGGATGTTTTGTCCACAATGGCCGTTTAATGTAGGAGTTGCCTCATGGGTCGTAGAAGTCTCCCTCTCTGGTAGTTTGTCCAGCCCCCAAGTGTTTGGGGTCATTCTGTGGGAAGGGAAGTGTCCTGTTTTTTGCCTCATATGTCCCCCCAGTAGAGGGATTCTAGAGCATAGCAGTGGGTACTGACAACTGGAATACTCGCCCTCGGGTTAAGCCTGGGGGCCTATGGATATGACAAGCCCCATATGCAGGATCTTGGTCCAGCCCCTGAGAGGCGTTACTTTAATACGGGACTCACGCTGCAGGTCACAATGCATGTCTGTGCCCTAGGCGGCCCTCAAGCACTGGCGTGGCCTTTCGGACAATGCAGGTTTTCCCACATTGAACGTTGGACAACATGCCAACCACAAGGTTTCTGGCCATGGGGAAGGAGGAATTCTAATTTCTGCATCACGTTCACCCTGGGCAGTGATTGGAGATAAGGTCTAGGTTCTGAAGCCTGAAAACCGAGGTTGGGAAGAGATGACGACCTACAGCCATAGCGGGTCCTATGTGTCCAGGTTGGGGCCAGCTGTCTGGGTGTCGTTTGGGATGTCTTGTCTCAGGCTGTGCCAGACAGGGCATTAGAATACAGGGTGGGCTGTATAATTGCTTTACAATCGAGTGGCATGCATTAGAAAATCATTTGGGGTTTCTTATTAGAAGCATAGGGCAAAGTTTTTCTTCTGGAGGGCAGGCAGAGTGCTGCATTGTGGCTTCGGAATTCCCAAACTGGAGGGCTTGTGGGCCAGGAGAGTGAGGACGGAAGTCTGAGAACACAAGCTAGGCTTAGGTTTCGGGGCAAGGACATGGCAGCCACACTCTGCAGAGCTGAATTGAGATCTCATGTGTCTGAAGTCAGGTCGAGGATCAGACTTTGGCTCAGGTTTGAGTTTCTGTCCATGTTGGCCCCTTCATGAAGGGGGGACATTATGAGCCCATGGGGGTTTTCCCACTATTGGAGTTGTGAGATGCTCCAAACCGCAAGGATTCCTTCTGTGGGACAATTAAGATTTGTTGGATGGCTCCAGGACGTCTTATAAGGTATTTTTCCAGAACAGGGTTCTAAGTATGGATGCCTGGGCAGTCAGCCTCACAATCCAATTGTCTCCTAGCAACAAGAAACGTTTGATCTGCTGGCTTGGGGTAGCAACAGATGGGGCTGAGTTGAAATGGACTTTCCTGAGGATGGTCTTAATGTTGGTTTGAGTCCATGGAGACCTTGGTATGGGGCAGTGGCACCAGGGCCCTGAAGGATTCTCCTAACCAGAGGTTATGACAAAGCTCCAATGAGCAAGTTTTCCATGGGGAGACGAGATTTGTTCTTATTGGTGCCTCAGGAAACCACCATATGCTGGTATTGGAAACGAGGCCTCTGAGGAGAGATGCCTAAAAACCAAAGCAATGGATCTGATTAGGGCCTAGGGGCCTGTCCGGTTCAATATTCTTCTCTGGGGACATCTGTTGTCTGAGTGGAGGTAGTTGCTCAGCTGGTTTGAGATCACCCCTGTTTGTCCTGGGCGGCCTACACTAATGGGATGGCCTCGGTGACTTTGGAGGTTTTTCCTCATTTGCAAGGTTGTGGCCAATGGAATGGGAAGAATTCCCTTGAAAGGGAAGCACAGTCCTGAGGTGTGGCTCCAGGGACCCAAGTGTGGAGCGTGTGTGGTCCAGGGCTATTTGGACAAAAGTCTGAAAACACAAACTCCACTTAGGTTGGGGGATGTAGGTATGGCCGGCCCGATCTATAGACCGTGAGGAGAACTCTTCGGGATATGAACAAAGGGCGAATGTGAGGTGCTGGCTCATGCTTTTTTTTTTTTTTTTTTTTTCTGGAAATGTGTCACCGATTGCCATGGAATGTCGGGGTGTCCTCATGGGCCATCGATGAGGCTCCCTTTCTGGGGATTTGACCCGATCCCAAGAGTTTGGGGTCATTCTGTGGGAAGGGAGGAGGCCTTTCTTGTTTTTTTGTTTATTTTTTTATTATTATTATTTTTTTTACCTAAGGTGGACCACCAAAAGAGGGATTCCAGAGCAGAGTCCTGGGGAGGGGCGACTGGACAACCAGACCTCTGGTTAACATTGGGACCTAAGAACATGGCAAGCCCCATATGTGGGCTCTTGGTCCAGACACTGAGAGGCCTTCCCTGAGGAATGGTCTCACACTGAGTTTCACAATGTGTTTTTGTGCCCAAGGAGCCCCTCAAGTCAGGGCGTGGCCTAATGTACCATGCTGGTTTCTCCTACAGGGAACGTTGCACAATATGGCAACCACAAGTTTTCTGGCCATGGGGAAGATGGAGTTCTAATTTCTGCAACACTTTCACTCCTGGACTGTGATTGGATTTAAGGTCTAGGTTCTGAAGCCTGAAAACTGAGGTTGGGAAGAGATGAAGACCTAAGGCCATGGTGTGGCTGATGTGCTCAGTGTTCGGCCAGCTGTTGAGTGTGGGTTAGGAGGTGCAGGCTCAGGCTGTGGCAGACAGGGAATTAGTGCCCAGGCTAGACTGTATCATTGGGGTGCAGTCGAGTTTCGTGCAGGATGGTACTCATTTGTGGTTACTGGGTAGCCCCAGAGGGCAACGTTTTTCTTCTGGAGGGAAGACACAGTGCCACAGAGTGGCTCCAGAATTCCCAAACTGGAAGGCTTGTGGGCCAGGAGTGTGATGAAAAAATTCTGAGAACACAAGCCAGACTTAGATTTCGGGGTGAGGGGACGGCAGGCACCCTCTGCAGAGATGATTCGAGATCCTGTATACCTGAAGACAGAGCTAGGATCAGACGTTGGCTTAGGTCGAAGTTTCTGTCCATGACAGCCCCTTCATGAAGGGGAGGGTGTCACGAGGACATGGAGGTTTTCCCACGATGGGAATTGTGAGATGCTCCAAACCGCAATGATTCCTTCTGTGGGACACTCGAGACCTGTTGGATGGCTCCAGGACATCCCATAAGGACGTTATCCAGAGCAGGGTTCTAAGGATGGATGCCTGGGCAGCCTGCCTCCCATTCCAGTTGTCTCATAGCGCCAAGGCAAGTTCGATCTGCTGGATCTAGGGGAGCAACCGAGGCGGGTGTGTTGAAATGGGTGAGTTGAGGATGGGTCATAATGTGCATTTGTGTCCATGTAGACCTTGGAATGGGGTGCTTGAACCGGGGCCTTGAGGGATGTTCATAACCGGAGGTTTTGATGGAGCTCTAAAGAGTATGTTTCCTATGTAGAGAAGAGAATTGTTTTGATGAGTGCCTAAGGAATCTCCCATATGCTGGTATTGGAAAACAGGCCTCTGAGGAGAGATGACTGGAATCAAAAGCAATGGATCTGATTAGGGCCTAAGTGCCTGTCCAGTTCAATCTTATTCTATGGGGATATCTGTCTCTGGGTCTGAGTGGAGGTAGTTTCCTAACTTGTGAGAGATCATCCCTGTGTGTCCTGGGCAGCCAACATTATTCGGATGGCCTGGGGCAGTTTGGCGGATTCTCCTAATCTATTGGGTTGTGGCCAATGGAAATAGCAGAATTCCCCTGGAGAGGGAAGCCACAGTCCTGAGGTGTGGCTCCAGGGGCCCCAGCTTGGATGGTGTGTTGGCCAGGCCTGTGGGGACAGAAGTCTGAAAACACAAACTCAGCTTAGTTTTGGGGATGTATGTATGAAGGCTCGATCTACAGACCGTGAGAATTTTCCGGGCTATGAACAAAGGGCGAGTATGTGGCGCTTGCTCAGGCTTTTGTCTCTGGATTTTGTGTCAACGGTGGCCGTGGAATGTCGGAGTGTCCTCAAGGGCCATGGACAATTCTTTCTCTGGTGATTTGGCCTGATCCCAAGTGGTTGGGATCATTCTGTGGATGGGAAGAGTCCTTTATGTATTTTTTTTACCTCAGTTCTCCCACCAAAGAGGGATTCCAGAGTAGAGCCCTGAGTAGGTGTGACTAGACATCTCGAACTCTGGTTGAGATTGGGGGACTAGGGGCTTGGCAAGCCCCATATGTGGGCTGTTGTTCCAGTGACTAAGAGGCTTTACATGAGGATAGGGCTCACGCTGAGGGTCACAATGTGTGTTTGTGCACATTGTGGCCCTCAGGGATAGGTGGGGCCTCATAGTCCATGCTGCTTTCTCCTACAATGAACATTGGACAACATGCCAACCACTAGGTTTCTTGCCAAGGCGAAGGAGAAGTTCTGATTCTTGCATCACGTTCACTCCTGAGCAGTGAGTGGAGATAAGGTCTAGGTTCTGAAGGTGAAAACTGAGGTTGGGTAGAGATGATGGCCTAAAGCCATTGTGGGTGTGATATGCTCTGTGTACGGCCAGCTGTCTGGGTGTTGGACTGGAGGTCTGCCCTCAGGCTGTGTCAGACAGGGCTTTAGTGCACAGGCTAGACTGTATAATTGGGGTGTGGTCGAGTGGCATGCAGGTTGTTACTCATTTGGCGTTTCCGGTTAGCCCTATAGGGCAACATTTTTCTTCTGGAGGGCAGGCAGAGTGCTGCATTGTGTCTCCAGAATTGCCAAACTGGAGGGGTGTGGCCAGGATTGTGAGGAAGGAAGTCTGAAAACACAAGCTAGCATGAGTTTTGGGGCCAAGAGCATGGCAGGCCCACTCTGAAGAGGCTGAATCGAGATCTCCTGCAGGTGAGGTCAGGGCGAGTATCAGATGTTGCCTCAAGCTGGAGTTTGTGTCCATGACGGCCCCTTCCTGAAGGGGGTGGGGGCGTCATGAGGCCAGGGAGGTTTCCATACGCTGGGAGTTGTGAGCTGCTCCCAACTTCAAAGTTTCCTTCTTCAGGACAGTCGAGTACTATTGTATGGTTCCAGGATGCCCCATACAGAAAGACTCGAGAGCAGGGGCCTAAGCATGGATGCCGAGAAATGCCAACTCACCTTCCCATTGCCTGGTCGAGACAAGGCACGCTCAATCTGCGGGCTCTTGGGTGAGCTACCCAGAAGCCTGAGTTTAAATGGACTCTCCTGAGGATGAGTCATAATGTGGGTTGGTGGCCATGGAGACCTTGGAATGTGGCAGTAGCTAAGGGACTCTGCAGGATTCTCCAACCCGAAGGGCTTGACACAACTCCAACAAGGAAGCTTCCCATGTGGAGATGAGAGGTCTTTTGTCTGGTGCCTCAGGAAAGCCCCGTATGCTGGTCTTCGAACCCAGGCCTCTGAGGAGTGATACCTGGACACCAAAGCAAGAGTTCATAATAGGGCCTAGGGGCCTGTCTGGTTCAATCTTCTGTCTCTGCGGATATCTGTCTGTGTGTCTGCATGGAGGTAGTAGTTGCTCAGCTTGTGTCATAATGCCCCTATTTGTCCAGTGCGGCTTGCGGTAGTGGGATGTCCTTGGGGACCTTGAGGTTTCTACTATTTTGTAGAGTTGTGGCCAATGGAATGGGCAGTTTCTTAGGAGAGAGCAGGCACAGTTCTGTGGTGTGGCTCCAGAGACCCCAGCCTGGAGGCTGTGTGGGCCATGGCTGTGCAGACAGACATCCAAAAACCCTAACTCAGCTCAGGTTTGGGGCCGAGGTTACGGCAGGCCTGATCTACAGTCCATGAGGGGAGCTCCTCTGGATATGAAAGAAGGGTGAGAGGGAGGCAGTCGCTCAGGCTTTTGTCTCTGGATGTTTTGTCCACAATGGCCGTTTAATGTAGGAGTTGCCTCATGGGTCGTAGAAGTCTCCCTCTCTGGTAGTTTGTCCAGCCCCCAAGTGTTTGGGGTCATTCTGTGGGAAGGGAAGTGTCCTGTTTTTTGCCTCATATGTCCCCCCAGTAGAGGGATTCTAGAGCATAGCAGTGGGTACTGACAACTGGAATACTCGCCCTCGGGTTAAGCCTGGGGGCCTATGGATATGACAAGCCCCATATGCAGGATCTTGGTCCAGCCCCTGAGAGGCGTTACTTTAATACGGGACTCACGCTGCAGGTCACAATGCATGTCTGTGCCCTAGGCGGCCCTCAACACTGGCGTGGCCTTTCGGACAATGCAGGTTTTCCCACATTGAACGTTGGACAACATGCCAACCACAAGGTTTCTGGCCATGGGGAAGGAGGAATTCTAATTTCTGCATCACGTTCACCCTGGGCAGTGATTGGAGATAAGGTCTAGGTTCTGAAGCCTGAAAACCGAGGTTGGGAAGAGATGACGACCTACAGCCATAGCGGGTCCTATGTGTCCAGGTTGGGGCCAGCTGTCTGGGTGTCGTTTGGGATGTCTTGTCTCAGGCTGTGCCAGACAGGGCATTAGAATACAGGGTGGGCTGTATAATTGCTTTACAATCGAGTGGCATGCATTAGAAAATCATTTGGGGTTTCTTATTAGAAGCATAGGGCAAAGTTTTTCTTCTGGAGGGCAGGCAGAGTGCTGCATTGTGGCTTCGGAATTCCCAAACTGGAGGGCTTGTGGGCCAGGAGAGTGAGGACGGAAGTCTGAGAACACAAGCTAGGCTTAGGTTTCGGGGCAAGGACATGGCAGCCACACTCTGCAGAGCTGAATTGAGATCTCATGTGTCTGAAGTCAGGTCGAGGATCAGACTTTGGCTCAGGTTTGAGTTTCTGTCCATGTTGGCCCCTTCATGAACGGGGGACATTATGAGCCCATGGGGGTTTTCCCACTATTGGAGTTGTGAGATGCTCCAAACCGCAAGGATTCCTTCTGTGGGACAATTAAGATTTGTTGGATGGCTCCAGGACGTCTTATAAGGTATTTTTCCAGAACAGGGTTCTAAGTATGGATGCCTGGGCAGTCAGCCTCACAATCCAATTGTCTCCTAGCAACAAGAAACGTTTGATCTGCTGGCTTGGGGTAGCAACAGATGGGGCTGAGTTGAAATGGACTTTCCTGAGGATGGTCTTAATGTTGGTTTGAGTCCATGGAGACCTTGGTATGGGGCAGTGGCACCAGGGCCCTGAAGGATTCTCCTAACCAGAGGTTATGACAAAGCTCCAATGAGCAAGTTTTCCATGGGGAGACGAGATTTGTTCTTATTGGTGCCTCAGGAAACCACCATATGCTGGTATTGGAAACGAGGCCTCTGAGGAGAGATGCCTAAAAACCAAAGCAATGGATCTGATTAGGGCCTAGGGGCCTGTCCGGTTCAATATTCTTCTCTGGGGACATCTGTTGTCTGAGTGGAGGTAGTTGCTCAGCTGGTTTGAGATCACCCCTGTTTGTCCTGGGCGGCCTACACTAATGGGATGGCCTCGGTGACTTTGGAGGTTTTTCCTCATTTGCAAGGTTGTGGCCAATGGAATGGGAAGAATTCCCTTGAAAGGGAAGCACAGTCCTGAGGTGTGGCTCCAGGGACCCAAGTGTGGAGCGTGTGTGGTCCAGGGCTATTTGGACAAAAGTCTGAAAACACAAACTCCACTTAGGTTGGGGGATGTAGGTATGGCCGGCCCGATCTATAGACCGTGAGGAGAACTCTTCGGGATATGAACAAAGGGCGAATGTGAGGTGCTGGCTCATGCTTTTTTTTTTTTTTTTTTTTCTGGAAATGTGTCACCGATTGCCATGGAATGTCGGGGTGTCCTCATGGGCCATCGATGAGGCTCCCTTTCTGGGGATTTGACCCGATCCCAAGAGTTTGGGGTCATTCTGTGGGAAGGGAGGAGGCCTTTCTTGTTTTTTTGTTTATTTTTTTATTATTATTATTTTTTTTACCTAAGGTGGACCACCAAAAGAGGGATTCCAGAGCAGAGTCCTGGGGAGGGGCGACTGGACAACCAGACCTCTGGTTAACATTGGGACCTAAGAACATGGCAAGCCCCATATGTGGGCTCTTGGTCCAGACACTGAGAGGCCTTCCCTGAGGAATGGTCTCACACTGAGTTTCACAATGTGTTTTTGTGCCCAAGGAGCCCCTCAAGTCAGGGCGTGGCCTAATGTACCATGCTGGTTTCTCCTACAGGGAACGTTGCACAATATGGCAACCACAAGTTTTCTGGCCATGGGGAAGATGGAGTTCTAATTTCTGCAACACTTTCACTCCTGGACTGTGATTGGATTTAAGGTCTAGGTTCTGAAGCCTGAAAACTGAGGTTGGGAAGAGATGAAGACCTAAGGCCATGGTGTGGCTGATGTGCTCAGTGTTCGGCCAGCTGTTGAGTGTGGGTTGGGAGGTGCAGGCTCAGGCTGTGGCAGACAGGGAATTAGTGCCCAGGCTAGACTGTATCATTGGGGTGCAGTCGAGTTTCGTGCAGGATGGTACTCATTTGTGGTTACTGGGTAGCCCCAGAGGGCAACGTTTTTCTTCTGGAGGGAAGACACAGTGCCACAGAGTGGCTCCAGAATTCCCAAACTGGAAGGCTTGTGGGCCAGGAGTGTGATGAAAAAATTCTGAGAACACAAGCCAGACTTAGATTTCGGGGTGAGGGGACGGCAGGCACCCTCTGCAGAGATGATTCGAGATCCTGTATACCTGAAGACAGAGCTAGGATCAGACGTTGGCTTAGGTCGAAGTTTCTGTCCATGACAGCCCCTTCATGAAGGGGAGGGTGTCACGAGGACATGGAGGTTTTCCCACGATGGGAATTGTGAGATGCTCCAAACCGCAATGATTCCTTCTGTGGGACAGTCGAGACCTGTTGGATGGCTCCAGGACATCCCATAAGGACGTTATCCAGAGCAGGGTTCTAAGGATGGATGCCTGGGCAGCCTGCCTCCCATTCCAGGTGTCTCATAGCGCCAAGGCAAGTTCGATCTGCTGGATCTAGGGGAGCAACCGAGGCGGGTGTGTTGAAATGGGTGAGTTGAGGATGGGTCATAATGTGCATTTGTGTCCATGTAGACCTTGGAATGGGGTGCTTGAACCGGGGCCTTGAGGGATGTTCATAACCGGAGGTTTTGATGGAGCTCTAAAGAGTATGTTTCCTATGTAGAGAAGAGAATTGTTTTGATGAGTGCCTAAGGAATCTCCCATATGCTGGTATTGGAAAACAGGCCTCTGAGGAGAGATGACTGGAATCAAAAGCAATGGATCTGATTAGGGCCTAAGTGCCTGTCCAGTTCAATCTTATTCTATGGGGATATCTGTCTCTGGGTCTGAGTGGAGGTAGTTTCCTAACTTGTGAGAGATCATCCCTGTGTGTCCTGGGCAGCCAACATTATTCGGATGGCCTGGGGGAGTTTGGCGGATTCTCCTAATCTATTGGGTTGTGGCCAATGGAAATAGCAGAATTCCCCTGGAGAGGGAAGCCACAGTCCTGAGGTGTGGCTCCAGGGGCCCCAGCTTGGATGGTGTGTTGGCCAGGCCTGTGGGGACAGAAGTCTGAAAACACAAACTCAGCTTAGTTTTGGGGATGTATGTATGAAGGCTCGATCTACAGACCGTGAGAATTTTCCGGGCTATGAACAAAGGGCGAGTATGTGGCGCTTGCTCAGGCTTTTGTCTCTGGATTTTGTGTCAACGGTGGCCGTGGAATGTCGGAGTGTCCTCAAGGGCCATGGACAATTCTTTCTCTGGTGATTTGGCCTGATCCCAAGTGGTTGGGATCATTCTGTGGATGGGAAGAGTCCTTTATGTATTTTTTTTACCTCAGTTCTCCCACCAAAGAGGGATTCCAGAGTAGAGCCCTGAGTAGGTGTGACTAGACATCTCGAACTCTGGTTGAGATTGGGGGACTAGGGGCTTGGCAAGCCCCATATGTGGGCTGTTGTTCCAGTGACTAAGAGGCTTTACATGAGGATAGGGCTCACGCTGAGGGTCACAATGTGTGTTTGTGCACATTGTGGCCCTCAGGGATAGGTGGGGCCTCATAGTCCATGCTGCTTTCTCCTACAATGAACATTGGACAACATGCCAACCACTAGGTTTCTTGCCAAGGCGAAGGAGAAGTTCTGATTCTTGCATCACGTTCACTCCTGAGCAGTGAGTGGAGATAAGGTCTAGGTTCTGAAGGTGAAAACTGAGGTTGGGTAGAGATGATGGCCTAAAGCCATTGTGGGTGTGATATGCTCTGTGTACGGCCAGCTGTCTGGGTGTTGGACTGGAGGTCTGCCCTCAGGCTGTGTCAGACAGGGCTTTAGTGCACAGGCTAGACTGTATAATTGGGGTGTGGTCGAGTGGCATGCAGGTTGTTACTCATTTGGCGTTTCCGGTTAGCCCTATAGGGCAACATTTTTCTTCTGGAGGGCAGGCAGAGTGCTGCATTGTGTCTCCAGAATTGCCAAACTGGAGGGGTGTGGCCAGGATTGTGAGGAAGGAAGTCTGAAAACACAAGCTAGCATGAGTTTTGGGGCCAAGAGCATGGCAGGCCCACTCTGAAGAGGCTGAATCGAGATCTCCTGCAGGTGAGGTCAGGGCGAGTATCAGATGTTGCCTCAAGCTGGAGTTTGTGTCCATGACGGCCCCTTCCTGAAGGGGGTGGGGGCGTCATGAGGCCAGGGAGGTTTCCCTACGCTGGGAGTTGTGAGCTGCTCCCAACTTCAAAGTTTCCTTCTTCAGGACAGTCGAGTACTATTGTATGGTTCCAGGATGCCCCATACAGAAAGACTCGAGAGCAGGGGCCTAAGCATGGATGCCGAGAAACGCCAACTCACCTTCCCATTGCCTGGTGGAGACAAGGCATGCTCAATCTGCGGGCTCTTGGGTGAGCTACCCAGAAGCCTGAGTTTAAATGGACTCTCCTGAGGATGAGTCATAATGTGGGTTGGTGGCCATGGAGACCTTGGAATGTGGCAGTAGCTAAGGGACTCTGCAGGATTCTCCAACCCGAAGGGCTTGACACAACTCCAACAAGGAAGCTTCCCATGTGGAGATGAGAGGTCTTTTGTCTGGTGCCTCAGGAAAGCCCCGTATGCTGGTCTTCGAACCCAGGCCTCTGAGGAGTGATACCTGGACACCAAAGCAAGAGTTCATAATAGGGCCTAGGGGCCTGTCTGGTTCAATCTTCTGTCTCTGCGGATATCTGTCTGTGTGTCTGCATGGAGGTAGTAGTTGCTCAGCTTGTGTCATAATGCCCCTATTTGTCCAGTGCGGCTTGCGGTAGTGGGATGTCCTTGGGGACCTTGAGGTTTCTACTATTTTGTAGAGTTGTGGCCAATGGAATGGGCAGTTTCTTAGGAGAGAGCAGGCACAGTTCTGTGGTGTGGCTCCAGAGACCCCAGCCTGGAGGCTGTGTGGGCCATGGCTGTGCAGACAGACATCCAAAAACCCTAACTCAGCTCAGGTTTGGGGCCGAGGTTACGGCAGGCCTGATCTACAGTCCATGAGGGGAGCTCCTCTGGATATGAAAGAAGGGTGAGAGGGAGGCAGTCGCTCAGGCTTTTGTCTCTGGATGTTTTGTCCACAATGGCCGTTTAATGTAGGAGTTGCCTCATGGGTCGTAGAAGTCTCCCTCTCTGGTAGTTTGTCCAGCCCCCAAGTGTTTGGGGTCATTCTGTGGGAAGGGAAGTGTCCTGTTTTTTGCCTCATATGTCCCCCCAGTAGAGGGATTCTAGAGCATAGCAGTGGGTACTGACAACTGGAATACTCGCCCTCGGGTTAAGCCTGGGGGCCTATGGATATGACAAGCCCCATATGCAGGATCTTGGTCCAGCCCCTGAGAGGCGTTACTTTAATACGGGACTCACGCTGCAGGTCACAATGCATGTCTGTGCCCTAGGCGGCCCTCAAGCACTGGCGTGGCCTTTCGGACAATGCAGGTTTTCCCACATTGAACGTTGGACAACATGCCAACCACAAGGTTTCTGGCCATGGGGAAGGAGGAATTCTAATTTCTGCATCACGTTCACCCTGGGCAGTGATTGGAGATAAGGTCTAGGTTCTGAAGCCTGAAAACCGAGGTTGGGAAGAGATGACGACCTACAGCCATAGCGGGTCCTATGTGTCCAGGTTGGGGCCAGCTGTCTGGGTGTCGTTTGGGATGTCTTGTCTCAGGCTGTGCCAGACAGGGCATTAGAATACAGGGTGGGCTGTATAATTGCTTTACAATCGAGTGGCATGCATTAGAAAATCATTTGGGGTTTCTTATTAGAAGCATAGGGCAAAGTTTTTCTTCTGGAGGGCAGGCAGAGTGCTGCATTGTGGCTTCGGAATTCCCAAACTGGAGGGCTTGTGGGCCAGGAGAGTGAGGACGGAAGTCTGAGAACACAAGCTAGGCTTAGGTTTCGGGGCAAGGACATGGCAGCCACACTCTGCAGAGCTGAATTGAGATCTCATGTGTCTGAAGTCAGGTCGAGGATCAGACTTTGGCTCAGGTTTGAGTTTCTGTCCATGTTGGCCCCTTCATGAACGGGGGACATTATGAGCCCATGGGGGTTTTCCCACTATTGGAGTTGTGAGATGCTCCAAACCGCAAGGATTCCTTCTGTGGGACAATTAAGATTTGTTGGATGGCTCCAGGACGTCTTATAAGGTATTTTTCCAGAACAGGGTTCTAAGTATGGATGCCTGGGCAGTCAGCCTCACAATCCAATTGTCTCCTAGCAACAAGAAACGTTTGATCTGCTGGCTTGGGGTAGCAACAGAGGGGGCTGGGTTGAAATGGACTTTCCTGAGGATGGTCTTAATGTTGGTTTGAGTCCATGGAGACCTTGGTATGGGGCAGTGGCACCAGGGCCCTGAAGGATTCTCCTAACCAGAGGTTATGACAAAGCTCCAATGAGCAAGTTTTCCATGGGGAGACGAGATTTGTTCTTATTGGTGCCTCAGGAAACCACCATATGCTGGTATTGGAAACGAGGCCTCTGAGGAGAGATGCCTAAAAACCAAAGCAATGGATCTGATTAGGGCCTAGGGGCCTGTCCGGTTCAATATTCTTCTCTGGGGACATCTGTTGTCTGAGTGGAGGTAGTTGCTCAGCTGGTTTGAGATCACCCCTGTTTGTCCTGGGCGGCCTACACTAATGGGATGGCCTCGGTGACTTTGGAGGTTTTTCCTCATTTGCAAGGTTGTGGCCAATGGAATGGGAAGAATTCCCTTGAAAGGGAAGCACAGTCCTGAGGTGTGGCTCCAGGGACCCAAGTGTGGAGCGTGTGTGGTCCAGGGCTATTTGGACAAAAGTCTGAAAACACAAACTCCACTTAGGTTGGGGGATGTAGGTATGGCCGGCCTGATCTATAGACCGTGAGGAGAACTCTTCGGGATATGAACAAAGGGCGAATGTGAGGTGCTGGCTCATGCTTTTTTTTTTTTTTTTTTTTTCTGGAAATGTGTCACCGATTGCCATGGAATGTCGGGGTGTCCTCATGGGCCATCGATGAGGCTCCCTTTCTGGGGATTTGACCCGATCCCAAGAGTTTGGGGTCATTCTGTGGGAAGGGAGGAGGCCTTTCTTGTTTTTTTGTTTATTTTTTTATTATTATTATTTTTTTTACCTAAGGTGGACCACCAAAAGAGGGATTCCAGAGCAGAGTCCTGGGGAGGGGCGACTGGACAACCAGACCTCTGGTTAACATTGGGACCTAAGAACATGGCAAGCCCCATATGTGGGCTCTTGGTCCAGACACTGAGAGGCCTTCCCTGAGGAATGGTCTCACACTGAGTTTCACAATGTGTTTTTGTGCCCAAGGAGCCCCTCAAGTCAGGGCGTGGCCTAATGTACCATGCTGGTTTCTCCTACAGGGAACGTTGCACAATATGGCAACCACAAGTTTTCTGGCCATGGGGAAGATGGAGTTCTAATTTCTGCAACACTTTCACTCCTGGACTGTGATTGGATTTAAGGTCTAGGTTCTGAAGCCTGAAAACTGAGGTTGGGAAGAGATGAAGACCTAAGGCCATGGTGTGGCTGATGTGCTCAGTGTTCGGCCAGCTGTTGAGTGTGGGTTGGGAGGTGCAGGCTCAGGCTGTGGCAGACAGGGAATTAGTGCCCAGGCTAGACTGTATCATTGGGGTGCAGTCGAGTTTCGTGCAGGATGGTACTCATTTGTGGTTACTGGGTAGCCCCAGAGGGCAACGTTTTTCTTCTGGAGGGAAGACACAGTGCCACAGAGTGGCTCCAGAATTCCCAAACTGGAAGGCTTGTGGGCCAGGAGTGTGATGAAAAAATTCTGAGAACACAAGCCAGACTTAGATTTCGGGGTGAGGGGACGGCAGGCACCCTCTGCAGAGATGATTCGAGATCCTGTATACCTGAAGACAGAGCTAGGATCAGACGTTGGCTTAGGTCGAAGTTTCTGTCCATGACAGCCCCTTCATGAAGGGGAGGGTGTCACGAGGACATGGAGGTTTTCCCACGATGGGAATTGTGAGATGCTCCAAACCGCAATGATTCCTTCTGTGGGACAGTCGAGACCTGTTGGATGGCTCCAGGACATCCCATAAGGACGTTATCCAGAGCAGGGTTCTAAGGATGGATGCCTGGGCAGCCTGCCTCCCATTCCAGGTGTCTCATAGCGCCAAGGCAAGTTCGATCTGCTGGATCTAGGGGAGCAACCGAGGCGGGTGTGTTGAAATGGGTGAGTTGAGGATGGGTCATAATGTGCATTTGTGTCCATGTAGACCTTGGAATGGGGTGCTTGAACCGGGGCCTTGAGGGATGTTCATAACCGGAGGTTTTGATGGAGCTCTAAAGAGTATGTTTCCTATGTAGAGAAGAGAATTGTTTTGATGAGTGCCTAAGGAATCTCCCATATGCTGGTATTGGAAAACAGGCCTCTGAGGAGAGATGACTGGAATCAAAAGCAATGGATCTGATTAGGGCCTAAGTGCCTGTCCAGTTCAATCTTATTCTATGGGGATATCTGTCTCTGGGTCTGAGTGGAGGTAGTTTCCTAACTTGTGAGAGATCATCCCTGTGTGTCCTGGGCAGCCAACATTATTCGGATGGCCTGGGGGAGTTTGGCGGATTCTCCTAATCTATTGGGTTGTGGCCAATGGAAATAGCAGAATTCCCCTGGAGAGGGAAGCCACAGTCCTGAGGTGTGGCTCCAGGGGCCCCAGCTTGGATGGTGTGTTGGCCAGGCCTGTGGGGACAGAAGTCTGAAAACACAAACTCAGCTTAGTTTTGGGGATGTATGTATGAAGGCTCGATCTACAGACCGTGAGAATTTTCCGGGCTATGAACAAAGGGCGAGTATGTGGCGCTTGCTCAGGCTTTTGTCTCTGGATTTTGTGTCAACGGTGGCCGTGGAATGTCGGAGTGTCCTCAAGGGCCATGGACAATTCTTTCTCTGGTGATTTGGCCTGATCCCAAGTGGTTGGGATCATTCTGTGGATGGGAAGAGTCCTTTATGTATTTTTTTTACCTCAGTTCTCCCACCAAAGAGGGATTCCAGAGTAGAGCCCTGAGTAGGTGTGACTAGACATCTCGAACTCTGGTTGAGATTGGGGGACTAGGGGCTTGGCAAGCCCCATATGTGGGCTGTTGTTCCAGTGACTAAGAGGCTTTACATGAGGATAGGGCTCACGCTGAGGGTCACAATGTGTGTTTGTGCACATTGTGGCCCTCAGGGATAGGTGGGGCCTCATAGTCCATGCTGCTTTCTCCTACAATGAACATTGGACAACATGCCAACCACTAGGTTTCTTGCCAAGGCGAAGGAGAAGTTCTGATTCTTGCATCACGTTCACTCCTGAGCAGTGAGTGGAGATAAGGTCTAGGTTCTGAAGGTGAAAACTGAGGTTGGGTAGAGATGATGGCCTAAAGCCATTGTGGGTGTGATATGCTCTGTGTACGGCCAGCTGTCTGGGTGTTGGACTGGAGGTCTGCCCTCAGGCTGTGTCAGACAGGGCTTTAGTGCACAGGCTAGACTGTATAATTGGGGTGTGGTCGAGTGGCATGCAGGTTGTTACTCATTTGGCGTTTCCGGTTAGCCCTATAGGGCAACATTTTTCTTCTGGAGGGCAGGCAGAGTGCTGCATTGTGTCTCCAGAATTGCCAAACTGGAGGGGTGTGGCCAGGATTGTGAGGAAGGAAGTCTGAAAACACAAGCTAGCATGAGTTTTGGGGCCAAGAGCATGGCAGGCCCACTCTGAAGAGGCTGAATCGAGATCTCCTGCAGGTGAGGTCAGGGCGAGTATCAGATGTTGCCTCAAGCTGGAGTTTGTGTCCATGACGGCCCCTTCCTGAAGGGGGTGGGGGCGTCATGAGGCCAGGGAGGTTTCCCTACGCTGGGAGTTGTGAGCTGCTCCCAACTTCAAAGTTTCCTTCTTCAGGACAGTCGAGTACTATTGTATGGTTCCAGGATGCCCCATACAGAAAGACTCGAGAGCAGGGGCCTAAGCATGGATGCCGAGAAACGCCAACTCACCTTCCCATTGCCTGGTGGAGACAAGGCATGCTCAATCTGCGGGCTCTTGGGTGAGCTACCCAGAAGCCTGAGTTTAAATGGACTCTCCTGAGGATGAGTCATAATGTGGGTTGGTGGCCATGGAGACCTTGGAATGTGGCAGTAGCTAAGGGACTCTGCAGGATTCTCCAACCCGAAGGGCTTGACACAACTCCAACAAGGAAGCTTCCCATGTGGAGATGAGAGGTCTTTTGTCTGGTGCCTCAGGAAAGCCCCGTATGCTGGTCTTCGAACCCAGGCCTCTGAGGAGTGATACCTGGACACCAAAGCAAGAGTTCATAATAGGGCCTAGGGGCCTGTCTGGTTCAATCTTCTGTCTCTGCGGATATCTGTCTGTGTGTCTGCATGGAGGTAGTAGTTGCTCAGCTTGTGTCATAATGCCCCTATTTGTCCAGTGCGGCTTGCGGTAGTGGGATGTCCTTGGGGACCTTGAGGTTTCTACTATTTTGTAGAGTTGTGGCCAATGGAATGGGCAGTTTCTTAGGAGAGAGCAGGCACAGTTCTGTGGTGTGGCTCCAGAGACCCCAGCCTGGAGGCTGTGTGGGCCATGGCTGTGCAGACAGACATCCAAAAACCCTAACTCAGCTCAGGTTTGGGGCCGAGGTTACGGCAGGCCTGATCTACAGTCCATGAGGGGAGCTCCTCTGGATATGAAAGAAGGGTGAGAGGGAGGCAGTCGCTCAGGCTTTTGTCTCTGGATGTTTTGTCCACAATGGCCGTTTAATGTAGGAGTTGCCTCATGGGTCGTAGAAGTCTCCCTCTCTGGTAGTTTGTCCAGCCCCCAAGTGTTTGGGGTCATTCTGTGGGAAGGGAAGTGTCCTGTTTTTTGCCTCATATGTCCCCCCAGTAGAGGGATTCTAGAGCATAGCAGTGGGTACTGACAACTGGAATACTCGCCCTCGGGTTAAGCCTGGGGGCCTATGGATATGACAAGCCCCATATGCAGGATCTTGGTCCAGCCCCTGAGAGGCGTTACTTTAATACGGGACTCACGCTGCAGGTCACAATGCATGTCTGTGCCCTAGGCGGCCCTCAAGCACTGGCGTGGCCTTTCGGACAATGCAGGTTTTCCCACATTGAACGTTGGACAACATGCCAACCACAAGGTTTCTGGCCATGGGGAAGGAGGAATTCTAATTTCTGCATCACGTTCACCCTGGGCAGTGATTGGAGATAAGGTCTAGGTTCTGAAGCCTGAAAACCGAGGTTGGGAAGAGATGACGACCTACAGCCATAGCGGGTCCTATGTGTCCAGGTTGGGGCCAGCTGTCTGGGTGTCGTTTGGGATGTCTTGTCTCAGGCTGTGCCAGACAGGGCATTAGAATACAGGGTGGGCTGTATAATTGCTTTACAATCGAGTGGCATGCATTAGAAAATCATTTGGGGTTTCTTATTAGAAGCATAGGGCAAAGTTTTTCTTCTGGAGGGCAGGCAGAGTGCTGCATTGTGGCTTCGGAATTCCCAAACTGGAGGGCTTGTGGGCCAGGAGAGTGAGGACGGAAGTCTGAGAACACAAGCTAGGCTTAGGTTTCGGGGCAAGGACATGGCAGCCACACTCTGCAGAGCTGAATTGAGATCTCATGTGTCTGAAGTCAGGTCGAGGATCAGACTTTGGCTCAGGTTTGAGTTTCTGTCCATGTTGGCCCCTTCATGAACGGGGGACATTATGAGCCCATGGGGGTTTTCCCACTATTGGAGTTGTGAGATGCTCCAAACCGCAAGGATTCCTTCTGTGGGACAATTAAGATTTGTTGGATGGCTCCAGGACGTCTTATAAGGTATTTTTCCAGAACAGGGTTCTAAGTATGGATGCCTGGGCAGTCAGCCTCACAATCCAATTGTCTCCTAGCAACAAGAAACGTTTGATCTGCTGGCTTGGGGTAGCAACAGAGGGGGCTGAGTTGAAATGGACTTTCCTGAGGATGGTCTTAATGTTGGTTTGAGTCCATGGAGACCTTGGTATGGGGCAGTGGCACCAGGGCCCTGAAGGATTCTCCTAACCAGAGGTTATGACAAAGCTCCAATGAGCAAGTTTTCCATGGGGAGACGAGATTTGTTCTTATTGGTGCCTCAGGAAACCACCATATGCTGGTATTGGAAACGAGGCCTCTGAGGAGAGATGCCTAAAAACCAAAGCAATGGATCTGATTAGGGCCTAGGGGCCTGTCCGGTTCAATATTCTTCTCTGGGGACATCTGTTGTCTGAGTGGAGGTAGTTGCTCAGCTGGTTTGAGATCACCCCTGTTTGTCCCGGGCGGCCTACACTAATGGGATGGCCTCGGTGACTTTGGAGGTTTTTCCTCATTTGCAAGGTTGTGGCCAATGGAATGGGAAGAATTCCCTTGAAAGGGAAGCACAGTCCTGAGGTGTGGCTCCAGGGACCCAAGTGTGGAGCGTGTGTGGTCCAGGGCTATTTGGACAAAAGTCTGAAAACACAAACTCCACTTAGGTTGGGGGATGTAGGTATGGCCGGCCCGATCTATAGACCGTGAGGAGAACTCTTCGGGATATGAACAAAGGGCGAATGTGAGGTGCTGGCTCATGCTTTTTTTTTTTTTTTTTTTTTCTGGAAATGTGTCACCGATTGCCATGGAATGTCGGGGTGTCCTCATGGGCCATCGATGAGGCTCCCTTTCTGGGGATTTGACCCGATCCCAAGAGTTTGGGGTCATTCTGTGGGAAGGGAGGAGGCCTTTCTTGTTTTTTTGTTTATTTTTTTATTATTATTATTTTTTTTACCTAAGGTGGACCACCAAAAGAGGGATTCCAGAGCAGAGTCCTGGGGAGGGGCGACTGGACAACCAGACCTCTGGTTAACATTGGGACCTAAGAACATGGCAAGCCCCATATGTGGGCTCTTGGTCCAGACACTGAG